>NC_061108.1:7636235-7663735 GCF_015104395.2 Macrobrachium nipponense
ATTATGTGAAAACTATAACTTAACAGACAGGTAGATAGATATATAATTTTATAGATAGACGGACAAATACGTAAATAAATTAGCAGAGATAGGCAGATAAAGACAGATAAACATACAGACGGACAGATAAGTACATGCAGCAGATAAATATATAGTCAGAAAATAGCCAGATATTTAAAGAGATAGGTAGATAGGTAACTAAATGAGAGAGAGATAGATAGATAGAGGGCCAGAGAGAGAGAGAGACTGATAAATCCGCCGAAGGAGCCGAACTGGACCTCAGAAGACTGGAACATCGTCGCAATTAAGCGACGACGAATTCAATGAAGTCCGACCTTCAAGAAACGCCCTGCTAATGTCAAGCGACATGTCCCTGGCACAAAGTTAATGCTCGGGAGAGAGAGAGAGAGAGAGAGAGAGAGAGAGAGAGAGAGAGAGAGAGAGAGTCGCTGGAAAATTTTGCCTACTTGACGCTGAGGCGAAATAGCTGTCACTCTGGAAGAGATGGGGAGAAGCCTTTTAATACGCTCTCCCCCCCCCCCCTCTCTCTCTCTCCTGATACACCAATTCTGGTAATGGGACGGAGGCGATGCACGAGTTCAAAGGGTTTAGGTAGCTGTCTCTCAGAAAACCTTTTTGGGGCCGAAGGACGCTAATACATCCAGACGTATACAAGAAGACTGTCTGCCCTCTAGCCCACACACACAGATATATATATATATATATATATATATATATATATATATATATATATATATATATATATATATATATTATATATATATATATATATATATTCTTAGAAGACGGAGCTGCAAATCTAAATACATCTCATCAGGGGGTAACCATAGGGAAAGGCATCGTACTCAGGTACATTTATTTCTCCGACGTTTCACGACTCATAGTCGCATTCTCAAGGCTATAATTAAAGATAAACGCACGAACATTAAAACTACGCACTGCATAATTCATAAAAATTACGCAATATTTAAAAATTCGATGAACATCAACATCAGAATGTAGAACATTTAAAAATTTATGAATCTCTTAAAACAGAAAAACATACTGAGCGCTAAAATTATGTACAGTACAGTTACATTAAAATTATTTAAAAATTACAGAAAAAGCATACAAAAATTATGATATGGGTGTAAAAAAATTAAAAATAAATAAATAACACTAAAACAGTAAGGCTATTCTGTACCTTATCCTCGCAAAGGACGGGCAGTGACTGAGAGAATTTTTAGATAATATAAACAAGCACTCTAGTCGATGAACAACTGAACAGAGGAGAATTGCGTATTTAAGGATGGAACTCTATATATATATATATTATATATATATATATATATATATATATATATAATAATATATTATATATATATATAGAGAGAGAGAGAGAGAGAGAGAGAGAGAGAGAGAGAGAGAGAGAGAGAGAGAGAGAGAGATCTAAATCTAGATCCCTGGATGTCTTTGAGATAAGTGAAGTCATACAGGATAAGTATAAGCGATTCCCACACCCATAACAAATAAACAACTTTTGTCTGTCACCTTATATTCCCATTCCCGAACTGGAACAAACAAATAAGAGGAAAATAATGAGAAACAGAAAACGCAAAAATTGCATGAAAAGATACTGCATCCAGAACACGCGTATTTAAAGATGCCATGCAATATTTAAACTCTATTTGAATATCATGAATATTTACCACATTACGAGTTCTGCTTGCTCTGCGGGGGGCGTGAATCCTCTTGTTATCATAGGATCCGTTTCAAATGCATTCATTTCTCTGCCTGAAAACACGCGATTGATTTTTGATATTCAGTCCACAGTTTCTTTTAAAATCGAGTTACTAATACATACAATTTTCAAACAATCTACAAACAAAAATATACAGTAAAACATGCGTATGGTCACACACTTTTAAGATAGTCCTAAACTGAATGAATTCAAAATTATTGTTATAAGTATTAAACAACTTCCACACGTGTGAGATCATTTTTCCAGTTATTAAATGCCACATGATAAATATCAAGTAAATCTGTGGCATGAAATGACGGCTAGTGACAGAAATAAAACAATGGAAACAGGTAATTTTAAATACACCTGAGCAGATAAAAATTAGATTCGACACTTTTTCCCTTGAATTTTAACATTATTTGGAACTTATTCCAGTTTATGACATTAGTAACTCAGTTTAATAAGTTTAAAAAGAAAATATAGTGTTCAGGAGGTATAACTTTAGATTCCATGACCGTAGGAAGGATATAAATTATTATCCTCCTCATCCGACTCCCCCTTACCAAAGCAAATATAGCCAGCTTAACCCTACATGGAATGCCATGTTTTTAAAATGAAACTGCATTTGCAGAAGTGGGCGTCGTATGGAAGAGACATGTGTACCGCATGTCACTCAGCCATCTGTTCACGAATTCGTGTCGATTTCACAGCGCTGGACAAGCGTTCCTGTATCGGACATGAGTCTAGAGATGGTTCGTATATGCAGTCATCTTTGATCACATGCGTGGTTAGGAGTGGACTTCGATGCGTTGGACCGTTACTAACACGAGAATTGTCAGCTCGTTGTAGATGCTACTTTTTATTTCTTTCTTTAAACGTCTACCTAAAAACCCTTATGGACAGAACCACCAGAATATAAACCCATAGAACAATAAGCCTGCTAAGATAAACAAGTTATAGGAAAAGGTAATAAATAAATAAATAAATAAATAAATAAATAAATAAGAGGTGCTGTCAGAAGAAAGCAGTAGGAATGAATTTATTCCTCGCGTCAACATTTATAGGTCAGACGACTCCTCAGCTGCATTGGGCAAACTATTACACATTTTCCTTGTGACCAAAATAAAATTCCTTGTACACTGAGTAGAGAACGACACAGTGCAGCAGTAAGTTACCTGGTGTTGAAAACAGTGTGTCATTTTTTTAGCATTGGACCATTTACAGATTCCAGGATCCTCTCGTTTCAGAGCGAGTCACTACAATCTATTCTTTACAGTGCAATGCTCTTTTAAAAACCTCTTCAGGACAGACCTCAGGTCACCCCAGCAATGCTCAGGTCATACTAAGGGCCAGAATTTTATGAATCAAGATGACAGCCCACGCAGGTGTGACTTTGCCTATCTTGGAGTTGATAAAATTGCAGGGGTTCTGTTACCTTCGGCATCGACACATCTCATGGGTGGTCTTGCTGAATCATACCTTAGACCTAAGCCTCCCATGGAGCGATCAGATTCGGTGTCCGTGAAATCCTGCTCAACAGGAATCAGTGATAAGTGTCCAGGGCATCAATCACTCGGGAAGACGAAATGAAGAAAGGAAAAATGGTGTCCTATCAATTTTGGGATCAATGATAGAGCAAAAATGCGCTTTGGTGCGAGGAAGGTAAGGCTAGCTTATAATAAAATATTTTGGCAAGTCTCTAAGCCAAACTGGGATCCGTTCCATACTAAAATTAAACGTTATCACTGGTACTTGTTGAAATTAGTTATAAGCAAAGGCACTTATTCCTGGCTGATGTTTAACATATTACAAGGTATTTCAGTAAGGAAGGTATTTAGGCAATAACTTTCATGTAAAGACTATGAAATGGAAAACATTGTGTGTTATATATTAATATATATATATATATAATAGTATATAATATATATTATATATATATATATATATATATATTATTATATTCATACATACATACGTATATATCTAATCATGTGAGTGTGAATACATATATAAGATACTTAATCAAATTTTATCACGAACTATCATTCCTATTAAAAGCAAACATTTTGGATTTCGTTACACGATTTAAACCAAAGACTGCAATGAATAAACATGATAATGAGCATTAATTCACCTCTACGCCCAGACATGGACAAAAGAAGTAACAGGAGGTATAGGGAAATACAGAACGAAGAAATCACTTATTTTAAAAAAAGTAAAATAAATTAACAAATAAATAAATAAGAAGATACAGATGTAAGTAAATCGTTAAAATGCAAGGGATATAATATTATAGTAGTAATGCCTTGCATCTTTGCTAGGACCTTTGAATTTCCAACTGCACAACGTTCCCTACGGCAGCTGTTCCATATTCAATTAAGAATCTAATAAACCTGCGTTTAATGCAATCTTTTTTCAACATGATAATATCTATCTTAAATGTGAAATATTATGTTTAAATTGGTGAGTCCAATAATACTTAAAAACTAATAGGTTCCATTAATTCAGCAACATATCTAAATGGAAAATGCATAATATCAACAAAATGGAAAAAAACCTCTATCTGAGAGAGAGAGAGAGAGAGAGAGGAGAGAGAGAGAGAGAGAGAGAGAGAGAGAGAGAGATTATTTTTTAGTTTCGTATAAAGATATGTACGTGAGTCCTGAACATACATAAACACACTCATTCAAACATGCACTCTATATATATATATATATTATATATATATATATATTATATATATATATATATATATATATATATAGTATATATATATATATGTACAAGCACATACAAACATACATACATCCAAACTGGTCCTCAACCAAAAAACTAAGTTCGAAAGTCCAAGTCAAACTTGTAAAAAAAGTTATTTCTAATACCACAGGTGGCGCTGAAAGTGCCAACAACCTCAAAGGTAAACATCAAATGTATTTACAGAAGTGACAACACTGACGTTGAATGTATTTTTTTTATTCTAAAGTTTATTCCAGACGCGACTGGAACTGATGTTATTGATGGTGTGAATCGAGATATTTCAGTCGACCTGCGAAAAGTGTTTTGTAAGTTTATATATATATAGGTTTTACGTGAAGAAATAATAAAATAGTTTTGATAAATAATTTGTGGCCTACCCTACTCTTGCATGCAATAGGAGCAATGGATTCTAGCGATATATATATATATATATATATATATATTATATAACAGTATATATATATATATATAGATTAGCTATATATATATTATATATATAATATATATATATAATATAGGATATTATATTAGTATATATATATAACTATATATATATATATATTATATTATATATATATGGTGCGTGTGTATGTGGGCGTATATCTGTCTGGTCCTTGTCTTGTTTGTGTATATGTGTACATAATAATATATTCTAAGTACAACAGTTACGTTATAGAATATAAATATATATATATTATATATATATATATATATATATATATAATATATATATATATAATATATTAAGTATATCTGTTTAAAATTCTACATATTTTCCAAAACCAAGGAAAAATGAACAATACCATATCTCTTTATTTCCCTTCGCAATGGGAGAAGGACCCTTTAACGTCCACGGGTGACCTAAGAGCAATAAAAAAAAATTGATAGAAAAACTTCAATGGAATTTATATAAAGCAAAGAATCAGCAAAAATGTCGGGTTTCATTCTGGAAAAACCGACTCGCTATTTTGATATCAATTTGTAATTTATGACTTCTGTGGAACGCCCCCTTTAACATTACATTTTCCCAGTCTGGCGAAAATTATATATATATATATTTTTTTTATTGTTTAAAATGATTTCAAACACAGAATAGAAGGCTCAAATTTCAACCAAAAGAAAAACAACAATGGGTATCGACAATGTTTTGCCATTTTTAATGATCTCGTTATTACATCCAGTTCGCAAAAAAATTCTATTCATTCTGTAGTTCGCCATTGTTATGAATTACGACGAAAATTACGTGGTTAGTATTCCGAACGAATCACTGCGACTCATAAGTCGTGGTTTAGCGATAAACGTCATCAACCAATTTGCTGTCACCTTCAAGTGTTTGAATTGATAGCAAGAATATCGAGTTCACCGGTGATGCGTGTTGAGATATAAGTCGATATGAATGGTCTGGTAAAAAAAGAGACAAATATCTGTTGTGATAAATATTGACTATTGTGATAGATAAATTAAAGCAAAGATTCCCCCCACCCCCCAAAAAAACGGCATATATCATATATATATATAATTATATATATAATATTATATATATATATATATATATATATTATATATATATATATATATATATATATATATATAGACACACAAACACACACAACACACACACATACACACACATACACACACAGGACATATCATATATATATATATATATATATAATATATATATATATATATATATATATGTGAGAGAGAGAGAGAGAGAGAGAGAGAGAGAGAGAGAGAGAGAGAGAGAGAGAGAGATCCGCTTATTCCTGGAAATTTCATGCTACCTAAATTCAGTGCAGCATTAATGTTTCTTACCCATTTTGTTATTATTATTATTATTATTATTATTATTATTATATTATTATTATTATTATTATTATTATTATTGTTGTTGTTGTTGTTGTTGTTGTTGATAAATAAAAAATTTACAAGAATAACACTGATGAACAGAACAACGAACATGAACAAAAATCAAACAATGCAGTAGTACTAAAGAACAAACAAACAGCAACAAAATAAAATGCAAGCTATGACAGAGTCAAAGGAGCAAGTCGCTCTTAATTACCATGAGAGACAACAAGAGATTCTCTCATACATTTAACAAGCACCAACTTCCAAGTCTTGAGAAATAAGTCTTCCATTATGGTGCACAACTATATAACGGAAATTCCTCTTTGAAATAAAGCATGACTGATTATAACAAATCGGACGCAGATCAGAAATATAATAATAGCTGCTTCACATGAGCTTGGAGGTTTATCGTGCCCTGGTAACCTACTGCTCCACGGTGCGTCCGATTTCAAAAGAATACCGAAACTCTATCTATCATGTTCTCTGTGCTATACATATTTAGATTTTATACATTATTCCTTTTTCTTATTCCAAAAATCATCAGGAATAAGACCTTTCATTGATCACCAAAAGCCCGTAGCTGCAACCATTAACATTTCTTTTACACCTCTGTCCATATTTTCTTTCTTCCATCTTATCTTCCACCCTCTACCAACAATTGTTTCAACAGCATTCTTAACGCTAAATGACCCCATAGGACCCAGCACTTGACTTTGGCCTGAATTTTATATTCCACTTCCAATTATTCAAATTTTTCTCGCACCCTATAGATACCATTAGCACTGTATGAAAAAATACAGAATTTTGACTGAAAATAAAACACAAAGGCGAAGCTAAATTAAATTCTAACGGCATTCATAATTATAATGAAAGTGGGTGTTTGCAAAAAATATGAATTGCCATTGAATGAGTGAAATATGAAATTTTGGCTACAAAGCCATGCTACCATTCTTTCATCGGCTTCAAAAACTCATGAGAATTCTAAGGGGAAATATTTTGGTATAAGAAAAATGTTGTTGCGTCCATGTTTATCACAGAAAAATCACAAACATATTGAAAACATGACAACGACTTGTTGGTAGTCTTAGCCAGTATACTCCAGACAAGTATTATCAAGCACTTGCCAACGATTCGTTCGTCACTCACGGTTGTTGACTTGTTTTCAACTTGATTGTGATATGCATGCAACAAGTGGGCGACTTGTGTTTGAGACATGTTTGAACTAAGATGTAGCCAACCATTCGCTCGGTAAAAAAAACTACAGGTGTGAATTATGTGGAACCTATATATACTGTAATTCTTCCACGAATCTATTTTGGTAAAAGGCTCAGAATAAACAGCTTACCAAACATGTATTCAATAAAAAGAACGACCTAAAATTCAAATACAAACAATCAATGAAGGGATAAAAAAGGATAAAAAAAGGAAAGGAAACGAAATCAAGATGAAAGGAAAAACCAAGCAGATAATTGAATAACCCCAAGTACATAAAAGTAAACAATGAAAACAATGACGATACCAACAAAGGAAAGCATTACATCACAAGCCAAGTTAACAATAAAAAAAATTAATAAAAAACTCACGTAATACAGAAAAAATAAAGAAATTGTTTAAACTTCCGCAAGAAAGAGAAGAAGAGGCACCCAATAAAAGACGACCCCTTGTTCTGTGAGGTAGAACAAAATGTCTTATTGCCGTCAGGCGCTACGGAACAATCCCCACAGCCCCCGAGAGGTTATTCGGTTACAAGAAATGATAGCAAGGTCACTGAACCTTCGACCCAGAATACCTTAGGCCACGATTAAAACACCAGTGGCAATATCTTGGGTCAATGTTAGAGTGGATACAGCCATGAAATGCGTCGTCTGTAGGAGAATATCAGCTATAATATAAGTTGATGATGATCAGAGGGTAATTAATATAATTTCAGTAAAGATTCTGTTATTTATTATTTATTATTATTATTATTATTATTATTATTATTATTATTATTATTATGAAACCCTCACAGTAGCACGAGTCGTGAAATAGACAAGCAAATCCACCGTCATGTATGGGTACGTATATTTATTTTAAAATATAAACGGGAGCATATATTCATTTTTAAATACATGTATCCATACACAAGTGTGGATTTCTTTCTCCATTATTATTATTACTATCATTGACAACTGAAAGCTACAATAGTGTTAAAAATATATTTGTGTATACAGGATTGTCATTTTTAATCTTGTACATAAATATATTTTTAATACTACCGTGGCTTCTAATTGTCAATATTATAGCCTCGTTACGTGGGTTCCTTGGTTTATTATTATTATTATTATTATTATTATTATTATTATTATTATTATTATTATTATTATTATTATTATTATTATTATTATCTAAGCCAAACACTACTTCCAAACCAGTTACGATATTGCTGAAGACTTATGTTATTAGTTCTTTGATAAAAAGCCTCGCTAAGTCAGCATCACAGACAGACTTCCAGCAAGCGTTCAACCACATCACAACAAACAAAACAAACAAAACAACTCTCCCAGACAACAACTATAACACCATAAACATTCATAAGAATATGCCGGGAAAATAATCCGAGCAAGCCAAGTAAGGTGGGCTGACAGATGACATATCTTGTTTATCTTTTTTTTTTTTTTTTTCTTTGAGCTTCAGGGGGTGTAAAGATACCCGACCACGGTAAGATAATGCTTTCTTAACGAGGTTTAGAGTTCGCGGTCACATGCCCCTGAGAGAAAGGGCGGCTGATGATAATGAGGGGACCTGGGAAACGTAAGAAAGGGGAAAGAATAGAAGAGGGGAAAGGTGCAGTAGATATGTGTACGTGTGTTTATAAAAAAAAAATAAACGCGAACTGAAAAAAAAAAAAAGAAGAAGCTGTAAAATAGACCGTAAACAACCCACTAACCGTAAGATAATCCCATATAACAACATTCGTAAAAAAACACTCACTGAAAAAACGTAAAAATGAAAAAAACACTAAAAGAAAAACAATTGAAAACACTAACTGGAAAAAACGCCGTAAATATAGAAACCAACTGTAAAAAAAACTTAATAATAAAAAACCACTAGCTGTAAAAAAAGACCATAATATAAATAAACACTTCCAGTAAAAAGCCGCAAAAAAAAAAAAAAAAAAAAACAATAATCGTAAAAAACCGAAAAAATGAAAATAATACTAACTGTAAAAAAACGCACAAAATTAAAAACATAAAAAAACTGTAAAAAGCCGCAAAAGTGAAAAAAACTGCAAAAAACAGCAGGAATGAAAAAAAAAATACTGAGTAACAAAGTGGAAAAAATACGATAGGTAACATCTTTCAGTAAAAAAAAACAATAACAGTAAAAAAAGAAAGATTAAATAAAAGTTAGAGAATAAATCCGCCGGTTAAAAGAAAAAAAATTAGTAGTTTGATATATGGAGCGGAATGAGGAGTCAGGGGGAAGGTGAATAGAAGAGATGAGTATGAGAAAAGTAAGAAAGGATGAGAGACAAAGACGAGAATGAGGAAAAGGGACAAAGTGAATGGGTAAACGCCGATGGATACAGTGGAAATTTGTTCACTTTACTAATTCCTCTTTTTCAGTATTTACAAATAAACAGTAATTATAAAGGAACAAATAAATACATTTATGTATTCATTACAGTTTACTGTTTTTATTTAATCCCTATCTGTTTTATCAACTTATCTATTCAGTTGCAAAAATAGAATGAGAAAAGTTATGTTAGAAAATAACTTTCCTTACGTTAACCTGTATGTATGTATGTATGTATGTAGTATGTATGTCCTATTAATAACCTGTCAAATAAGCCGGGTAAAGAGCCAAAGGCTGACAAAAATAGGTTGAAACTGAACAAATCGAAGTTGGATGAAAACTGAGCGAGGAACAAGATTATAATAAGAACTCCGATGGAGACGATAACTATAAGAAAACCAACACCCGAAGAAATGAAACAATGGATGACACCAAAGACTTGAAGAAGAATCTTTTTGTCAAGAGACTTTACAAGAAGAGAGAAAAGAATCTTTGAGACGAAAAAGTCACGACGAAAACGAAATCCAATCCATGAAAACCCGAGAAATAAGACAGAAATATATGAAGTCCATCAATCGATGGTCCCTAATTAACCCCGCTCCCCCCCCCCCCCACCCCCAACCCCCGACAACCATCCACCCGAACACACCTTCTCCTTCACCCCGCCCCCTACCCCAAAATGACAATAAATGAGAGGCATGAAATGGTAGACGTGAGAGAAATGAGAAGGATGAGAAATGGAAAGAAAAGATATATGAGAGATAATGATAGAAATGTTTGATGTGATTCAATAATCAAAATGATAAAGGAACTTACTTAATCATCTTTTATTCATTTGCGAGTGATCGACCAATTCGTTGCTTTCGATATTCATTTTCACCGGCGTTAAAAATCTAACGACTGAGTTTAACATAATGACGACCTTGAAAAAAATTACTTGGAGGAAATTACACTTTTATTCCCCATAATAGAAAAATAATACTCGGTAAATGGCATACGTATTAGAGAAGGATATAATATATTATATATATATATAATAATATATATATATAATATATATATATATATATATATATATATATATATATATATATATATATATATAAGCATTCAAGTAGAGAAATTAATGTAAAAATAATAATGAAAATAGACATCTCGGGTACAAAAAAAGTCTTTGTTAAGAAAAAAAAAACGTCCAACACACGAATATTAGGAAGAAAAATCACGTCCACAGAGGAGCTGTGAAACGAGAGAGCAAAATATGAAGCTCTTCGGTGGATGGAGACGGGAGAGAGAGAAAAAAAAAATATCGAATGATTTCTTGCAACGGGAGACAGAGAAATATCGAGAAGGAAAAAAGAAATTATGGGGAAAGGGAATGGAAGCGAAGACAATATATACCAGAATAAGAAAAGTGCGGAAATCGGGGAGATGATCTAACGAGAAAGGATAAATCCTTAGAGAGAGTATTATATACATTCAGAGAGAAGGAATGAATACTGAGAGAGAGAGAATAGAACCTGAGAGAGAATACGCATTCAGAGAGAATTGAAAAAAGGCTGAAGGAAAGAATAAATCACGAGAGAAAGGATAAATCCTGAGAGAAATGACAAATCCTAAGAGAAAGGATCAATCTTGAGAGAGAAAATATAATTCTAGAGAGAAATGACAAATCCTGAGAGAGAAATGGCAATTCTCGAGAGAAAACGCTAAATAATGAGAGAAAGGATAAATTCTGAGAGAGGCGATAAATCGCTAGAGAAATGATAAATCCCAAGAGAAATGATAAGTCCCGAGAGAAATATTACTCTTGAGAGAAATATTAAATCCTGAGAGAAATGATAAATCCCGAGAGAAATGATAAATCCCAAGAGAAATGATAAATCCCGAGAGAAATGTTACTCCTGAGAGAAATGATAAATCCCGAGAGAAATAACAAATCTTGAGAGAAATTATAAATCCTGAGAGAAATGATAAATCCCGAGAGAAATGATAAATTCTGAGAGAAATGATAAATCCTGAGAGACGCGATAAATCCCGAGAGAAGTGACAAACCCTGGAGGAATGAGACGGAACAAGCGACTTGTGAAACACGGGACATGAAGTAATTGGATGAAGACTCGAACACGGATGATGTAAGCGGATGTATATTTATCTCTCTCTTACTTTTCCTTACCAACTCATTTGTAAATGTCTTTCTCTCTCACTTAATGGAAATGTGTTCCAGTCGACTGACCAGTCTATTTTTGTATGTCTTTGCTTACTGTTTTTGCTCTGCATATTAATCTATTGTTAATATCTTTCAGTGGCCGATTATCATTAATTGAAGATAACCATTGGCCTTCACGTTTGATCGCGCTTGATCTGGAAGAAAGATATTGACTCTAAGTTGACGTGAAAATTACTCGGAAACGGTTATCGAATGGAGAAAGACGACGAAAAATTTTTCAAAACTCATAACATATCTTAGACAAAACCCAAAAATAAAAATCTTCAACTCTCATAATGTATCGAACGGCGAATAAGAAGAGAGAGAGAGAGAGAGAGAGAGAGAGAGAGAGAGAGAGAGAGAGAGAGAGAGAAATTTAATAAAGGTTACGAAGTGGAAGAATCTAATCCAAGGTGAGCTATGAAATAAGATTGTTGTATTTCAGGCTATCCATCGATGGAAGATGAAGAAAGAAATTGGCCAAAAAAAAAAAGGGGGGGGAGGGGGGGGGGGGCGCCGCGCCAGGAGGATGTAGGGTTTGGGGGGGAGGGCTTGGGCGTTGTGTCTAAATAAGACCTTGCAGATAACTGAGAAAAAGAAGAAGCGGAAGCAGAAGATGAATAAGAAAAAGAAGAAGGCTTTTATAAAAAATGATAAAAGAGGATCGTGAAAAAGACGAAATCGGGGAAAATAGTTCGAGGGAAAAAAAAGATGAATCATGATAAAACGACAAAAACAAAAAAAAATTAAAAATAAGTAAATAGAGGACGTGCGAAACACGGGATATAAAGCGAAAAGAAATAACGAAGGCATCAAAATGAGATGTTAGCGGAAGTGTGTTACCCGAGAGATTGAAAAGCAGAGTAATCTTTTTTTTTTTTTCTTTATCCACTATTAAGTTAAAAACTGGACCTAATACTGACTTGACGTATTGACGCTTACTTAATAATAAAAAAGTCCCTCTTTGCTCTATTTTTATTTTTTTTTTATTTTATTTTTTATTCTAACAAATAATAAATAAATAAATAATATAAAAAAATAATGAGAAAAAAATCACAGTCTAACTCTCAGTCTACTGTTAGATATTGACTATCTCATGATCTTAAAAAAATGTCGAATTATTCAATACTAAAACATAAATCTGCAACAATACCAATCATTATCAACTGCCCTTAATCATCAAAGGTTTTAGATGAGAAGAATATTATAGCAAAGAAGTAAAGACATTGTCTACATCATCACTGGGAGGGAATGACACCCTTAGCACACTTTTATTTATTTATTTATTTATTGGCAGAAAGGGCATAGAGAGTACAAACCATTTAAGCAATCGTTTTACCTAACAGAATAGAACAGACTAGGATATGGATTTTAGGTCAAAGGCCAAACGGAGGAACTTATATGGGTCATTCGGGGCTGAAACAAAAATTGACGATACACAAAGGTTTGAAAAGTGTAACAGGAGGAAAACCTCAAAGCAGTTGCACTGTGAAACAAGTGCTAGGAGAGGATGGTAAGTCAGATGGAAGAAAGAGAATATGTACAGTAAAACTTCGAAGTTGGAACTTCAGCGTCCATTAATGATCACAGAAACCTGACCACAAAAGGCTAGAGGGTGAAGGTCACATCAGGACACTTTTGTGACCCAGTTAAAGAAGAGGAAAGAATTACCTAGAAAAATTGCAAGAGATTGACCTTGGCGTCTTTGATATAATTTCTGAGGGTAGGAAAATTGTCACATGTAATAAAATTCCTTATCTCCTCACATACAAAATTAGTTAGCCATAAAGTCTGCTATTTCTGGGAAAAATAACAAAATCTCTGAGAAAAGGAACGCGCATTTCTTCAATAAAGATAGGAGACAGGTATTTGAGGGATAGAGGCCTGTTGTCATAATTTACATAAATTAGTTTTCCTTTCATTTCAAAGGAAGAGAGACAGTGAGTGTGTGTGTGTGTGACAGTTTGCCTGTCTGTCTGTATATCACCACAGACCTGTGTGGTGGTTGAAATAACTATTAATGTTTAAGCATTATCATTTTTTCACCATAAATGAAACCTGAAAAAAAGGCAATCAACCCGTCACACCCCCCCCCCCCCCCCCCCCCCCCCCCCCCCCGCCCCCCCCCCCACCCCCCCCCCCCCCCCCCCCCTTGCAACGCCCCCCTCTCTCTCTCTCTCCTCTCTTCTCTCTCTCTCTCTATCCCTTTTAATTAACCCAAAAACCCTTGCACTCCAATCTCTGCTCTCTCTCTCTAAGGTCCTTTTATTGAAAAAAGAAAAAGACAATGTCCTCCCATCTTCTCTCTCTCCTAGATAATATCTCTCTCCTCCACCTCCTCCACACTCCTCTCCTCTCTCTCATTGAATATTTTGAGAAACAACCAATGGAAACAACGTTAAATGCTTTTGACGACTTTCGCTTCGGTATTTATAACCGGAGTACTGTTTCGTAGGAGTAGCCACAATCAGAACAGCTGTCATTCGAGAATAACCAAGGCTCAATAATCCGATTTTATATGTATTTTAACGACCCAACCCAAGGCTTATTGGAAGTCCTTAGGCAATAAATAAAGGATGGTTAAATATTAATGAACCAGAGAGGAGGGCTATTGGAGATTTTAACAAATTAAAAGGCATACGTATTCCTCGGGGTTCAGACCGACACCCGATCGGCTTTTAATTAAATAAATAATTAAAGATCGAGTGTACAGAATAAACGTTAGCACAAAA
This sequence comes from Macrobrachium nipponense, assembly GCF_015104395.2. Taxonomy (NCBI): domain Eukaryota; kingdom Metazoa; phylum Arthropoda; class Malacostraca; order Decapoda; family Palaemonidae; genus Macrobrachium; species Macrobrachium nipponense. The sequence continues at coordinate 7,651,087 of NC_061108.1, forward strand.
ATGTTTGATAAAATCAAAAGCATCACTAATGACAGATGGACACGGTGTATTGATAAAATTCCACGCTGTAGATATTTTAATGTGCACAAATGAGCAAGTACTTGTGTCTCTAGTGTATTACTTGCTTTATTATAATCAAATTCTTGGCAGCTAGCATCCTACGATGTCTTGGTCATTAAGAATGGAAGATCTACGATGTTACAGAGAGAGAGACAGACAGAGAGACAGAGAGACAGAGAGAGATAATGGCCTTTCTATTTAATTTGAACTTAAAGCGAAAACTCTTCCTTGACTTACTATTAGTTGACGTATAAGAAAACATTCATTGCTTCGTGTAGAAGACGAGAGAGAGAGAGAGAGAGAGAGAGAGAGAGAGAGAGAGAGAGAGAGAGAGAGAGAGAGAGAGAGAGAGTCTACTTGAACTGGGAACCACTACAGCAAACCTAATACTGCATCAATAAATAAATAAATAAATAAATAAATAAATAAATAAATAAATAAATAAATAAATAGTGAGAGAAAGAAATAAAAACAACCAGTTTCAGTCGTACAAAACCTCCACCTTGGTCCACATACCTTTAAACGACCAAGGAACGACGATATAACTTTCGAGGAGAAAAAGAAAAAAAGAAAAAACCTCAAGGATTGAATCACCCCAAAGGGCAACGAACAGAGTTCACACTATAGGTCTGTTGCCGACTTCTTCAACGTACGAAATCCTCAGATGTTAACGAGTGGATTGTGAGGAGCGAGTATGGACGTCTGTTTCTCAGAAGAACAGGGAGAGAGAGAACGAGAGTATGGTCGGTAGATTCTCAGAAGAAGAAGAGGAAGAGGAAAAAAAAGAAGGATGAGGAGAGAGAGAGAGAGAGAGAGAGAGAGAGAGAGAGAGAGAGAGAGAGAGTTCAGTCAAAAGGTTGACAAGGAGAGGAGGAGAGTTTAGAGTTGCGTTCAAGTGGACGTGATAGGGCGGGTCGCTTTCACGTCCCCTAAAAAGAAGATGAGACGAAAAAAAGCTCACTAATGATTAAAACAAGAAAACAGTCAAGACTTCTGTACGTATACAGGACTATGCGTGTAGGTAGTATGTAATGATTTGCATAAACGAATAAGAATCATACATAGGTATATACATTCTTAGGCCTATTTAAGTTTAAACCAATAATAATAACTGAAACACACACACACACACACACACACACACACACACACACACACACATATATATATATATATATATATATATATATATATATATATATATATATAGATATAGTATGTATATATATATAAGCTTAGATATATGACGATCATTCGTCGGATTAAGCAGCTCTAGATGAAGAATGTCAACAAGATAAAAATATTTCTAGGATGATGACGTAATCAGCTAAAGTGTAAGACGGGAATTGTGTATACACATGAGCGTCAGTGTATTAAAAATGAATTTCATAACGTAAACAGTTTTGTGTCGGGAATAAATAATCATAATTTTCCAAGTCATTTCTTACTACTGCGTACTCAGTGAACTTTGGTATTTAAAAAGGAAGACCCTAGATTCAATCATTTATGTAGTATGTAGGTCTTCGTTTACAAGATCTAATAGGAATATTCAGATATCATAGAGAGAGAGAGAGAGAGAGAGAGAGAGAGAGGAGAGACTCATATCTGATAGTCATCTTTTTAAATCGTTCATTTTTTCACTCGAATTGATAAGACCTATAAATGAGTCCTTTTCAGAGATGAAATACATATTCAAATGCATAAACATACCCAAGTTTATATACTTTTTGATTTTCAATTAAGTAAGATGAATAGGTTCTTATAATAACGAGAGAGAGAGAGAGAGAGAGTTTGAAGTAGTGTCACCAGTTCATGTAAAAGAAAACAAAGGATTTACGACGGATTTTGATTATCCTTAATATACACTAATTCAGCCATTTGAATAACGACGCCAAAAGTAACTAGACCGAGGAAAGAAAAAAAAATAAATAAATACCATTTAAATCACACGAAACGTCAAAGTCGTCCTAAAAGAAACGAAAGACATATTTAAGCTGAACACCGCAATACCGCACCTTCCCTTACGTAACCAAAGGATTAAACTCCTTCCTGAAGAGCAAAGAAAATCGTCCATCCAGTAGGATTTCCGTTCTAACTCACTACGTAAAGAAACACAAAGAGGTTAATGAGTGGCTCCCCAGAAAACGAGGGGTTCAGTCAAAAGAGGGTAGGGGGGTAGGGGGTAGGGACGCAAGGGGTGGGGTGGGGTGGGGGGGAGGGTTTATGGGGGGGGGGGGAAGCCATTAAAGTCAGGTTTAAGATGGTGTTATATAGGTCGGCTTTTCTTTGAGTCGCCTAAGAGCGGAATTGACGATTTATGTAGCTGTGTTATCTCATGAAATATATATATATATATATATATATATATATATAATATATATATATATATATATATATATATATATATATATATATATATATATATATATATTATATATTAACGAAACTTGCGTAAATGAGGAGCTGTTGGTGAGAAAAAAAACTTTAATAACAATAATAGCAATAATTTGTGTAAGTTTCCCGATATCAAAATATAGCCTGATTATCGTGGATTATTAAATATCAATTTCCGAGCTCTTGGTATGATAATTCAAAAAATCTGCTTCAGATTTATTTAACTTTTCATACGAAGAGAGAGAAAAAACCAGATATACTCGCAACTCGTATTACACAGTTATACACATACACACGCACACACACATATACATATATATGTATGGATATATATGGACCTGTACATATACAGATAAAAAGTGTATTTAGCCTTGAAGGTACGTGAGTTTTAGTCTTGAGATTCATTTCTTATGAATAAACTTTACTTCAAAGTCAAATAGGCTATAACACCACGTTACCATTTATAAACTTCAATAGTTTTAAGAATCGTTTTAAACCCGATAAACGTAACACAACATACCTAATGACTATCATACCATAAAACAAAGTGATAACCTTCACAAAACATCATGAAATAATGAATGGTTTCCTTCAACATCGTACTGCATTTATCTTTTGTAAATAATTTTCAATTTCCTCTGTTATTCATAACTGCAAACAAGTAAATAATGATAAGAAGCAGAATACCAGTGAAATCATTTTCCCCTTTTCGCTGACATGCGTAAGTACCCAGAAAATATGGTGTTTTCAAGAGCATTAACGGGCGTTTCTCAACTGACATACGGCTCCCCCTATGGATTAGGGAGGTAGAAATTGACAGCCAGGTGGAGAAGGGCAAAGGGCGCACATGAAAAGTAAACAACTGACGGAAATAATTATGGGGAAGGTCTACTGAGCGCCAGGCAAGGCGCACGGTACACATTTACACTATAGACAAACGCACAGAAGCATACACACACACACACACACACACACACACATATATGTGACGGTACTTACTTTCTTTGCACAGATCTAAGGTAACGTGTGCCGTGGAGGCTGATGGGGATTTGGGGAATTAGGTAAAGGGGGTTCTGTTAGGATGAGAAATTAATGATATGTTTCTTTGCATTAAGTTTATCTTCGTTAGGGGTTCTTACACATGTTTTCCACCTTCTGAGTACTGGGCTCTTGGACTGTTAAAACTTAATTGGCACTTGTTGTAATTACGAGTCTATAGGCACGAGGGAAATTTACTGAGTATTGATTGTCACTTTCACTGTCTTTGATTGCTTCGCACACCACACTTTTGCACTTGTTCTTCTTCTGGGGATTCTTCTGTCTTTCTCTGTTTCACGGCCATGCCACTGCAGCTCTCCCCTCAGGCTCCCCGGTTGTTCTCTCTCTTGGCTTCTCTGTTCCCCTTTTTTTTTCTCTACTCCCTTTTCTCTCCTTGCTCTCTCTCTGTCTCGCCCTTTTGTTCAGTTGAAATCTCCTTAGCCCGCCTTTGGATTTTTTGGATTCTGACTGGGTGTGGCATTTTCTGAAAGACCTTTTGTGTCTTAGTGGCTATTAACTTCATACGAGACCGCCTTCCTGTCAGGTCTTCTACAGTAATTCGTAGGCTTTGAATTTGTATACGCCTCCTTCTTCATGTCCTGGCTTCTTAGGGGCGTATGCCTTGGTAACCTCATAGGTCATTCGTTGATACTTCTTTTGGGCTGTCTTATGACCAACACTCATGGCTTTTGATTCGTCGATACTAGAGGCCTACCTTTGGGAGGTTAGAGCTTTTAAGAATTTGGTACTTCCCTCTTTCTAACAATGGGTCATAGAATTCCTTTTTAACGTATGCCAGATGGCTCTCTCTGACTGTTCACGAAAGGAACGGCGATTAGTCATAGGTGCTAATGAGAGTAGTTTCCAATTTCTCGAATATGCCTGAGCGATATCCTTCGTCGCCCATAATCTCTTGTTGGTCACTAATCGCTGGTACGGACAGAGGCTTTTTGGGGGAGATGAAAACCAGATGTCTAATGGCTAAAAGCCTAATGTTTTGAGTAACAAAATCCCTTCTCTAAGATATTCCCTTTTCTCCTTTCTTCCTTATCATCCGTTTCGTGCCTTTTTCTTAAGTATTATTAAGTTATTGCCTTTTGGAATAACGACACTGTGCCACACTATTACAGTCTCGGCCCGCTACTCGCTGACTCCGACAGCGTTATCTAAGCTGAAGCAAATATTATACCTACAAGAGGACTCCTAACTTATGCTTCTTGGAAATCATATTGAAACTTTAACTCAAAAACATACTAGGTGAATGTAAACATGAGCAAATCCTTGATTAAGTAACGTTAAGGGCAACAATCAAATTGAATGTAAACATGAGTAAATTCTTGAGTAAGTAACATTCAGAGAAACATAAAAACTGAATATGAATATGAACAAGTACTTGATTAAGTAATATTAAAAGAATCATCAAACTGAATTCAAATATGAGTAAATCACATTAAGAAACATGAAACTGAATGCAAACAAAATAAATCACCAAAAAAACAAGAAAACTGAAAGTTAAACATACATAAGCCCTTGAGTCACATAAGTTATATAAATGCATGGTAGAAGCAAAAATAATGGTAACTATCCAAGTTTACAGTACATGATTGGTTCAGTCCTCTGTCCTATTCTATCTAGGTGGATATCGTTTTTCTTTATGGAAAATAAATTTCGTTCTTCGTTGACGACACTTGATGGCTTCTTGTTTGCTGCGACCTGCTGCTTGGAGACAAGTCCTGGGAGAAATATCCTTGTGTATTTGTATGCAATAACAAGTGTGTCCTTGACTTCCTACTGAGATTGTATATTGTGTTTATGTAAAATTTCATTGGACATTCTTACTGTAATTTCCTGAGTAACCTTGTACATTAAACTATAACTTTACTGCTTGATACTACAACAAAATTGGCAACTCGGTTAAAGGAACCGGTTAGTGGTTAATACTTGTAGGTTTCTTCTACTGTGACAACAACTAGTAAGTTTTCACCAATCAATATCTTGTTAGTAGTTTCAACAACTACTATCTTGTTAATGAGTCTTCATCAATTAAATTCGTGTTAGTGAGTCTTCATCGATTAATATCTTATAGTAAGTTATCATCAATCAACATCTGATGGATTTGAACAAAGTAAGTGTATAATTACCCCTTCACAATCTTGATCATTTCTGAAAACGAATTGTCTTATCTTAAAATCTCTTAATATCTATCTTAACCCGTCTTATTTATTCTTTACTTCTAAGAATGTTCTTATGGAACGATTAAACTTAATATACGTCTTGAAATTCTTATTACTGCGCATTGAACTGTTTCTTACATACCAAATAATTCCCTTCAAGTCAAAATTAATTGAAGTTAGTGCACATAACTCCAAAAAAATTGCTACAAACCAACTAATTAAAGTAAGAATTGCAACAATAAAAGATTATTCCTAAGTCGACCGATGGCGGTAAACTTAGCAATAAAGAAATCAAATAAATACATGGGAATAATTGGATGAATTAATGGGTTTGTTCTTCTGTTTCACTGAAAAGTGACTCTTCTATTTCTTAGGTTATATCTGGTTCGCCTTCTTCTGGAATGTCTTCTGACGTCTCTGTCATTTCGAATTCTTCGACTTCTTTGGTTCTCTTGACCTTGTCCTTGTTTATCCAAAATTCTTCTTCTTCTAATGATTCAGCATATGTGGAAGGCATTTGGTTATTCATTTCTTAACCTTTATCTTAGTTTCTTGTACGTCTACGACCTTGTATGGTCCTGTGAATTTTGTGGCTAACTTATAATTAATACCACTTCTTACTCCTTCTTAATATAGACTTCATCCCCTTTCTTGTAGTCTACAGGCCTTAATCCTTCTTGATGCTTCTCTATCATATTCTGCTGGGGCTTCTTCTAAATTCTTGTGCAATTGCTTGTGTATTACTTTAAAGTTTCCGATTCTTATCTTCATGATATCTTCAGAGTAATTTGGCTGTATTGGCTGATTCAGCCATGCATAAGGTAATCTGGGTTCATATCCCATCAAAGCTTTTATGGGAGTTGCTCGAGTACTCGTATGATGTCTTGCATTTAATGATAATTGGACTAAAGGTAAATTGACGTCCCAGTCAGGATCCTGTCCTACTGTGTGACGCAATACGTCTAAAACCTTCCTGTTATTCCTTTCTACCAAGCCATTGCTAGCTGGGTGATACGGCTGTATCGCTACCTTTTCTACCTTAAAGGCGTTACAAATTTCTTGAACTAATGAGTTGTTGAACTCGGTCCCATTATCAGAGATAATGAGCTGTGGGGCAGAATATCTGCAAAATATCTTATCAAAGAGAGCGATTGCACAATCCTTGGCACTTTTACTAGTTAGTGGTACCAACTCTGTATATCTCGTGAGCGCGTCGATACATACTAGTATATTCTTATTCCCTTTACTCGTGGTATGGAGATTAGTGATAAGATCGATAGATACTCTTTCGAAAGGAGTCTGTGGGATAGGATATTTCCCTAGTGGTACTTCCTTGTCTGTTCTCCTTGTAGCTGTTGCATGTATTGCAGCTCTTCACATAATTACTAACATCTTTGTGAATTCCCTTCCAATGGAAAGTTCTTTGGATTAATCTAATTGTCTCATCCCTTCCTGGGTGAGCTCTCATGTCATCGTCGTGCATTAGCTCAATGACTTTGTTTCTTAGACTCTTAGGTACTAACCTTTTGTGCAGTACGCCTAGAAATTGACCAAATGGGTCATATTCGTGACACATCCAAATTAATACGCCATCTATGTCCGTTAATGCATCTGTGGGACATCCAACCTTCCTACCTAGTTCGGTTAATTCTTGTTGGCTGTGTTTTCTTTCGTTTCTAACGTATTTGAACAGTTCCCTTATATCTTCATCTCTTTTTGTTCCCTTATGAAATTTTGCCGGGAAAGCTCCTCTGTATAATGCATGGTGAGTACATTAACGTCTTTGCACATTGTTTCATTCTTTTCTTCTTCTTGACTTATCATATTTATACTATCACCTTGTGATACATATCTTGATAATGCATCTGCTACCTTATTCGTCTTCCCAGGGACATATTTCACCTCTATATCATAATCTTGGGCTGTCATGAAACCAACGGGCTCTTCGTCCCGAAAAAATTAGGATTCTTTAGCATTTCTACTGCAGCTGAATGATCCGTGAACACGGTTATCTTGTAACAAAAATGATATATCTGAAATGCTTTAAAGCGTCTATAATAGCTAGAGACTCGAGGTCTGTTACTGAGTAGTTCACTTCTGAGGGCTTTAATTTCCTACTGTAATAAGCTATGGCATTATACTTGTTATCTTGTCTTTGCATTAAACATGCTCCTATACCGATGTGGCTTGCGTCCGTGGCTAAAAAGAATTCTTTGCCAAAGTCTGGGAAGCTAAGTACTGGGGGATGTGTTAATCTTTCCTTCAATTCATCAAAAGCTTCTTGCTGCTTGTCTGTCCATATAAATGATACGTGTTCCTTTAAAAGTTCAGTTAGTGGTGCGGATATGACTGCAAAGTTCCCTATGAACTTGCGGTAACCTAAAAACCTGCTAAACCTAAGAATGACTTTACGTCCTTCTTGCACTGAGGTGTAGGATATTCCCTAATCGACTTAATCCTTGCGTCGTTTACTTCTACGCCCTTTTCACTTAGTGTATGCCCAAGGTAGTCTATTTTCCTTTTAAGGAAGTTACACTTCTTTAATTTAAGCTTCAGGTTGGCTTTTCTTAATCTCTTTAGGACTTCTCTGACTAAGTCTATATGTTCCTCTATAGTGTCTGTTGCTATTACCAAATCATCTATGTAACAGTGTACGTCTTTGCCTAGTAAATCGCCCAAAATTTTATCCATTAATCTTACAAAAGTTACCGGGCTTGACTTTAGACCAAATGGCATTCTTACATACTGGTATCTGCCGTTACTAGTGGAAAAAGCAGTCAAAGGTTTACTTTCTTCGTCTAGAGGGATTTGCAAGAATCCCTGCAATAAATCTATTGTGGTGAAGTATCTCTTGGACCCTATAGTGGCGATAAGATCTCGCATTGACGGCATGGATAAGGATCATTTCAGTAATTTGGTTCAATTTTCTGAAATCCACAACTATTCTATAAGTTTTGTCCCTTTTAGGAACTAGCAAAAGTGGAAAGGACCATGGGGATTTAGATGGTTCTATTATTCCTTGCCTATTCATTCTTTGTACTTCTCTTTCAATGATCTCCTTTTGGGAATGTGCTACTCTGTAGGCTGGTATGTAAATTGGCTTGTGTTTGATGGAATGTCTATCTTGTGCGTTATTTCGCGTGTATTTCCCAAGGTGTCGCGTCTAGAGCGACTATATCATTATATTCGCACAGTAAGTCTATGAATTCTTCTCTAACATGGTTTTCCTTAATGTCCTTTAAATGAAATCCTATCTTAGCTCTTCTCAGTTTTATGTCCTGAGCATAATTTTCGTTTCCTTTACTGATCGCGGCTACCGTTTCCCCTTTCTACAACTCGTATAGGTATGGAGTATACTTCTGCTAGGCCTATCTCTGTACCTGGTGTTAACTTAACCTTCCTCCTCTGTTATTCGTAATCTGTAACGCTATTTGCTCTGTCTGACTTCATGTAAACTAGAAGAATAATTTATTCCGTTTACTTGCGACTTTTCAGTAAGCGTGAGAATTTCCTTTCCCTCAAAAATTGGATTTACTGTACATTCTACCCACGTACTTTCTCCTGGTTTAAGTCTTAATTCCCTTTCTAACCTTAAATAAGTGCATTGATTTGATTCTAAGAGGTTAATGATCTGTTGTGAACTCGTGGTGCATTCTGGATATCTTCTCTCTGTCTTATCCTTCTTTAAGATACCTTTCAGTGTGGGATTCTCTGTAGTCTGGGTTCTTTTAATTAACTTGCATATTGGTATTCTAGAAATCTCACGACCGTTTTCAATCACTAGTTGTTCTCTAGGGGCATCAATGCTTATACCTTGTCTAGCCATAGTTGGATAACCTATCAGCAAATGAGCAAAAGCTAATTGTATATCTCTGGCTACCAGAACATTTTCTCTTAGAGCAATTCTTCCTAGCCTGAATGGAAAATCTAATTGTCCAATTACGTGGATATCATTACCCTGGACGTCTGTGATTCTACAATCTACCGCTGGGTTCAAACTTAAGTGAGAAAAATACAACCGATACACCTTTTCTGACATTATATTCTTAGGACTACCTGTATCAAAGAATGTAATAATAGGTTTCTCTAAACCGACATGTGCGGGAAATAATGGTCTATAATTATATTCATTTCCTACATCAACTTTGCTAACCTGTGTAGCTGGGCTTAGCCTTGACATTCCGGACGTTCTCTCTGTTATAGAGGAAGATCCATTGTACCAGTAAGCAGAAAATTTCCCGTTGCGTCGTCTGACATTGACTGAAACTGATTGATAACCTATGCTTGCTGTTGATTAGAATATCTATTTGGGACGGAAATCCCTATTTCCTCTAACTGGGGGAGATTGACTATGTTTCCACTTCTGCCTCTCGACTGAGACTACCTCTAGGAGCTGAAACAGTTTTATTTCTGCATTCTCGGGCACTATGTCCTGTTCTCTTATGGAAAGGACAGAAGGCCATCCCTCGGCAGTCACTGGCATAATGTCCTCTCTTCTGACAGTTATAACACGTGACTGTCGAAAATCCTCCTTGAGAAAGATTTACCTGGTATCTTATTCTGATTTCTAGATGGTGTCCTCGATCTATTTGGACCTCTTTCCTTTTGTCCTATAGCGACTAAAGGTCTGATATAGGATTCCCTTCAGGCCCTTCCTTTACCTAGGATTTTTGTTTCCTCCTCTTCAATCTCTGCTACATCATCGGATGTCTCCCACTTACGAGTCATCCTTGCCATAACTTCCGTTGGCAGGCTTCCAATCATTATTGCTAGTCTAAATATTTTTTTAACATGACTCATTAGCATTTTTTGCTTGCCTCCTTCTACCTCTATCCAACCTGTGGATTCCATGAAGTTACCCCATTCATTCATATTGTTATACAACTGAGAGCTAAAACTCTTGATAACGTCTTTCGTCTAACTTAAATTGACGCACTATCCTTGCCAAGCTAGTAACTGGATCTCTTTCACCAACTGTGGAATAAACCTTCCTAAAATACCGTTTCAGTTCTTCCCAATTCTTAAGATCTCGGTAAGTCTCGGAGTGAACGTATCGCTCTAAGTCTCCTCCGGCTTCCAAATCAAGATAACTCTTGGCTTCAATAAGCTTTTCTCTATCTGTCCCCGTTATGCTATCTAGGCGTGTCTCCACTTGCTCTATCCAGTTCTCTAAGTTACAAGCTAACTGACCATCCTTTCTTCCGCAAAATTTAGCTATGTGGATTAATCACATGTCCCTTATGTGTTACCCATTACTGCTGCGCTCGAATTCGCGGACTGTGTACCTTCCGGCATGGTTAATTTCCTTGTTTGACTTCTCGTGAGCACAGGCGTTCTTACGTTTTGATAAAGGAGTCGGTCTCCCTTTGACCGTCGACTCGTTAATAGAAATTTTCTTAAGTACTGAGTATCATTAAAAGTATCAAAGAAAGTATCAAAGTTATGACAGTAATATCCCAAACCCAGAAAATAATGATAATGACAATAAATTGTTTTTTTCTTAAGTATTCGATCACCAAAAAAATAAAAGATTTTTCCCCCAGAAATATTCTCAAAGTCTTACGTACCGGTGAGCGATTCTTAAACAACAACAAAACCCTCTTAACATACTGGTAAAACGATACTGAACTGACCATAAAGTGTACGCTAACGAGAGACCTCTCGTGAGTTACCATTGTTAAAACAAAGTAAAAACAAGTAAACATTCACTCGACGTAACAAGTAAAAAAGCAAATACTAAACAAAACAAAAAAATCAAAGTATAAGAAATCACAAAAAACAACTAAAAATCACAAAAAATAACATAAAATGACACAATCAAAATTCAAATTAAAATTAAAAGTTACTGGTTAGTAAATACAAATGTTCGGGAAAAGGTCTTAGTAGCTGATTAGTTATAATTAGTAAAATAAGAAATATCGTAAGGTTTTGTTGCCAAAAAAAAAGTTCAGTGAAAATCTTTTAATCTTGAAATACCAGAAATTGTCTAACTGAAATGTTAATCGCGTAATTTCCTTTAAAAAGGTTTAATGTTATGTAAGTGTGGGGACATTTATTTGGACTTAACTTGCGTCGCCTTCGACATCCGGGGTTACGTCTGACCGCTTGCGTTCGCCTACCAGCGCGTTGAATGATGTGTTGGTTCCCCCTCTCTCTCTCTCTCTCTCTCTTCTTTCCTCTCAGAGCAGGATTGCGTTGACTGTTGCGTTTCCGGGATTATGTTTTCTTTCCTCTTGATATTTTCTTTACGCTTTCGATATCTTGTTCTTCTAGTGGAAGTTCTTTCACTGTTCTTCGGAGTGGAGTTTTTCTTTCGCAAAGTGTGGGTGGCTTTTTTTTGGAGCGCTTTTATTGTTACAACTCGGTAACTGTCTTTGTATTTGGGGAAGCACTGGTACTGTCTTTGGGGGAGAAACTTTTGATTCCGTTTCGCAGCCGCTGTCTTTAACTGTCATTCGCGTCACGTCGTATCATGTCGATGATCACCATTTCTCTTGCTGTCTCTTTTGTCTTCCTATCCTTACGCTCGACACTAATTAATCTTGTCACTTTATCAATCTTTATCTCATCGTATCCCGTCGCTCTGCCACCAATTAATCTGTGACGGTACTTACTTTCTTTGCACAGATCTAAGGTAACGTGTGCCGTGGAGGCTGTATTTTTGGGAATTAGGTAAAGGGGTTTCTGTTAGGATGAGAAATTAATGATATGTTTCTTTGCATTAAGTTATTCTTCGTTAGGGGTTCTTACAACATGTTTTCCACCTTCTGAGTTACTGGGCTCTTGGGACTGTTAAAACTTAATTGGCACTTGTTGTAATTACGAGTCTATAGGCACGAGGGAAATTTACTGAGTATTGATTGTCACTTTCACTGTCTTTGATTGCTTCGCACACCACACTTTTGCACTTGTTCTTCTTCTGGGTATTCTTCTGTCTCTCTGTGTTTCACGGCCATGCCACTGCAGCTCTCCCCTCAGGCTCC
>NC_061108.1:7676235-7691235 GCF_015104395.2 Macrobrachium nipponense
TATACTCATATTCGTGTAACTGAATACTGCTGTTGGTGAAACTTTGTGCACATGATAGTGTACCTAAATACTGCTGTTGGTGAACCTTTATACTCATGTTGGTAAATGAATATTGCAATTGGTAAACCTTTAAGCTCACGTTAGTGTAAATTAATACCGCCGTTGATGAAACTCAATACTGTTGTCGGCAATACTAGCCTTTCCAAACCGCCTTAGTCGCCTTATTGCTATAATTACTATCCGTTCTGGAAGTCCTTTGTCTTGCTAGTTGGCAATAACGGACAGCGGAGATGCCAATGTTATGGAGCTCTTAGGTTTACATAATAGGTTTGCGGTGGCTTCTCTAGTTGAATGGAACCTTCCTTTGCAATGATCAGCTTGTTAAAACTGGATTTTCGGTAGAGCTTAGTTGGTCCTTCCAAGGCATCGCCATTGGAGGCTTGTTAGAATATTTGTATCAATATTATTAAGTATGATAACAAAACGTGTAAAAAAAATGCGCCGAGTTTTCGGTACAGCGTGTGATGCGGTATGAAACTCAGCCACCGCCCGGCGGTGGCCTGTGTTGTTGGCATCTATAGCGGTGCCATGCCCAGGATCATGGCTAACTTTAACATTGAATAAAATAAAACCTACTGGGGTTAAAGGGTTACAATTTGGTACGTTTAATGATTGGAGGGTGGATGATCAACGTACCAATTTGCAGCTCTCTAGCCTCTGAAGTTTCCAAGATCTGAGGGCGGACAGAAAAAGCCATGTCAAGAGATTTCTCTTACAGAAAACCAAAACGTGAGCTGGAACTTATGAAACATAATGGAATTTATATTCTGTTTAATAACTCGCAGATTTAAAGAATATATATAATTATTGTTAAAACGAGGATTAAGAAATAACTTCTTTAACCGATATATTTCCGAAACTTGACATTTGCTTTTGACAGAAGATAGGCAATTCACTAAAGATATGTACGAATTAGCGCTGACCAGCATTCTATATATAAAGGGATTAATTAATACGTCTGGATAAGAATTAGGTGTAGTGTGGTACTGCATTCTCATTTATGTTTTGGTCGTGATGTATCCATTGAAGGAAGATTTTCTGAATGCCAATTTCTAATTATGCCGTTTTCTGGGAATGTTCCCCTTCATGTACGGTTTGGAAGAACTTCATATCATTCATTTCTGACAGCCATCTTCCTCACATTTTTATTTTCGCTGCTTGTTTCTCTACTGTTTACAACCATCGACATTCCAACCCATTTATGAACGTTCAAATAGAACGCTCAGAGCATATCAGTCTATATCCGGTCAATTTCCTGAACTGGAGCATTTTTGCTCTTGGGCTGATCATCAGAGCAACTATAAAACAAAAGTAATTTAGAACAGGTATTTATTTAAGTTACTCTCTGAGTATTTAATATTCTTTCCCCTTTTTGTTTCTGGTTCAAGCGCCAATTTACGTACAGACTTTCCTGGTCTACCCACTGCCTCAGCTATGACGTCTTTTGACTCCTGAGAAAGGACTTCAGGCCTTCCAAGGTTCTCACTCTTTTCGTGATGACAGTCATATGGATTTTTGTTCCAGTTTCTTTTAACAAAGGATTCATATCTTTTAATGTATTTAGCTATCCAGGAACGTGAAATGAAGGATGCGCCAGCATCCCTGGCCTCTATGAAGGTTATAGCCCGGATTCGGTCAGTCCATCTGATTTCCTCCGAGTCGTTAGCCATGTCTGTATCTAACTCCGTCAATCAGTCTGAAAATAAAAGAAATGTAAAATGAAAAATAGCTTAATAGAAACTTAAGATAATGTTCTTGGAGATAGGCTATAGCAGAAAACTTTATAACTTTTCATTTGTTCAGTGTAGGGGGGGGGGGGCCTCTAATTTCGAAAAACCTGTATAATATACACACATATATATATATATATATATATATATATATATATATATATATATATATATTTAATAATAATAATAATAATAAAACTACCACTAGCAGGTATCATTTCGTCAATAAAAAAAAAAAATTCACGCTACTGTTGCAACTCAGGCAGCATATTTGCTTCAATCCAACTCACGTAACAACCCTTTATCCAAATCATTAATTATCCATCGAATACGGCACACCCGAATCACCTTCAAATGAAGCGAGCGATCCTTTAATGAAGATATCCCTAAGAAATCGTACGCTCGAATCTTCAACCTCACAATCACGGCATTACGTAACAAGCAAGCAAGCAAGCAAGCGAGCATGCAGGACCTGCCCTTCAATGCCAGAAGGGACGCGTGGCATTTATGCAATGATTGGAAAGTCAAGCGACGAAGCAACACCAAAAAAAAAAAAAATTAAGCCCTGTAATATTTTCGTGAATGGCGGGGGGGGGAGCCTGCTTTCAAAACCTGAACGCTAGACGCGCTATTATTGTGACCTATTAGTCTCATCCAGCATGAACTCCCATGAATACGCTCATCAAGGGAATAGAGCAAATGTCAGAAGTCCCTCTCGGTTAGGGGGCGGGGGGGCCTGTTATTCCCCCCCCCCCCCCACCTTCCCGACCGACCGATACCAGCTCTGAAGCCAGGGGTCGACCAGGCACAGAGCGATTAGAGTTTCCCATGGAAGACAACAGCGACTGCAGTCTGGTATCAGTCTTACTGGGCCCATGCAAGTCTGTAACAAGTTCTTAGTCAGACGAATGGAAAGGGAAATGAATGCCGAGGTTCACTTTTAAACAGTGCAAGTGAGGGGAGGGGGATTAAGTTCAGTTTTCAGTCGGATAAATATGAGCGTAAATTTATGTTTATTTCACTTCTCAGTCGGAAAAAAATGGGAGGGGAAAATATGTTGATATTCACTTCTCAATTGCACAAATAAGAGGGACAATTTATGATAACATTTACCTTTCAACCTGACAAATAAGAGGGAAGATTTAAGCTGAAATTTACTTTTCAACTTGACAAATAAAAGGGAAGATTTAAGCTGAAATTTACTTTTCAACTTGACAAATAATGTGGGAGATTATGCTGAAATTTACCTTTCAACTTGACAAATAAGAGGGAAGATTTAAGCTGAAATTTACTTTTCAACTTGACAAATAAGAGGGAAGATTTAAGCTGAAATTTACTTTTCAACTTGACAAATAAGAGGGAAGATTTAAGCTGAAATTTACTTTTCAACTTGACAAATAAGAGGGAAGATTTATGCTGAAATTTACCTTTCAACTTGACAAATAAGATGGAAGATTTATGCTGAAATTTACTTTTCAACTTGACAAATAAGAGGGAAGATTTAAGCTGAAATTTACTTTTCAACTTGACAAATAAGAGGGAAGATTTATGCTGAAATTTACTTTTCAACTTGACAAATAAGAGGGAAGATTTATGCTGAAATTTACCTTTCAACTTGACAAATAAGAGGGAAGATTTAAGCTGAAATTTACTTTTCAACTTCACAAAATAAATAAGAGGAAGATTTATGCTGAAATTTACTTTTCAACTTGACAAATAAGAGGGAAGATTTATGCTGAAATTACATTTCAACTTGACAAATAAGAGGGAAGATTTATGCTGAAATTTACTTTTCAACTTGACAAATAAGTGGGAAGATTTATGCTGAAATTTACCTTGGAACTTGGCATATAAAAGGGCAGATTTATGCTGAAAATCACTTCTCCATCGGAATATATGAAAGGGGGAGGGGGAATGTATTTCGAAATTCGCTTACCAATCGGACAAATAAAATGGAGAACTTATGCTGAAATTACTTTCTTAATCAGAAAAATAAGAGGGGAAATTTATGCTCTAATTCACTTTTCCGTCGGACAATTAAATGAGAGAATTATATTTATGCTTGAATTCACTTCCCAATCAGATATATAAGAGGGAGAATTCGTGTTGATATTCACCTCTAAATTGGGCCAAAGTAAGAGGGGAGATGTTTCCTGAAATCTTCTTCTGAATTGGAATAACAGGAAGGAAAAATTTGACGAAATGTCCATTCTCCAATTCTAACATCTCATCACTGTTTCCTTGAACTTTCTAATTTTCTTAGTTTGAATTCACACACACACACACACACACACACAAACACAAAGTTTTTTTTTTAACAACAAACGCGAAATCTTGAGCGATCTGAGGAGGGCGAAGAATATTTCCCCCCAAGATCTAAGTAAACAAACAGTTGAATGCCAGAAAAAATAATAGCATCAGGATTGGGTGGAAAATACACACACAGCCTTAGGGAGAGAGAGAGAGAGAGAGAGAGAGAGAGAGAGAGAGAGAGAGAGAGAGAGAGAGAGAGAGAACCAAGACAAATAGAACGACAATAGGACTCAAAAGCAGTGGTAATTAGTCTCCGCCGTACCCTCGACAGTCGACTATTTATCTCAGGAGGGACTAACATAAAAGAAAAAAAAATGAGCCTCGTATCAGATACTTGTCTGAGAATTCGGGGGGATTATGTGGGTCGAACACCTTCCGAATCAATTAGGGCGAATCCCGAGGAGATTAATGATTTCATTCTCCGTTTCTTTGCATCTTTGGCAAACAGGCTGTTGTGTTCAGTGTAGGATTAAGCCAACGAGAAGTGGAACTGCAGTCACATTATTAACCGATTATGTTTTATTTTTTTTTATTATTATTTTTTTTACAGAGCATGATGCGATGCGACATCAGATATCTCTGAAATAAAACGAAATATTTCTGTTATACTCTGGGAAGGATGTTATCAAATAAAGGCCATTTTTCTACTTATTTAAGATCCATCTTTCCATTCATCTATTCATTAGCCATTAACATAATCTGACACTTCAAATATTATCTATTAATATAATCTGAAACTTCAAATATTATCTAGTAATTTAATCTGAAACTTCAAAAATTATCTATTAATATAATCTGAAACTTCAAATATTATCTATTAATATAATCTGAAACTTCAAATATTATCTATTAATATGATCTGAAACTTCAAATATTATCTATTAATATAATCTGAAACTTCAAATATTATCTATTAATATAATCTGAAACTTCAATTATTGTTTAAGTCGAAGAAGAATAAGGTAGGAATTTAAAACTAAAACCTAAAATATATCTTGGAAGGAATAAACTTCAGTCTTTACAGACCAACTCAAAAGTAAACATAATTACATCTGTTAAAAATTCAATTTGGCTTTACATCTGTAAATCAGTATTTCTTCTGAAATGCTGAAAGTGAAACCGCCTTTAAATTTACATATAAAATCTGAATGCTGCCAAAGTGTATAAGTAGTTTAGTGTTTGATTTGCCATTTCAATAGCATTTGCCCTTATGTAATGCCCCGTTAGCTAGCGGGGGCGAGATCTCATAATAACTGTAACATCAATGGTGCCTATGCTCTAATCACTGTAATTATAACGTCGTGAATGTGTAATTCCAAGTTTAATCCAAAAGAAGATGAAGGCTTTGAGGCTGACATTTGAAGAGCTCCGCGGCGCTGCTATTCAGCCGAGAAATGACTACGAAAATAGGCCACGAGACTTGTCTGAAATCGCGGAGTTTAGAGAGAAAACGAGAAAACGTCTCTTTGATATGAGCGACCAGATAGTGGTGGCGAGCTTTTACATATTCTTTGGATGACGAGTTATTAAAAATCATGATTCTTCGCGTAATGGTCTCGTGTTCTCAATCGGATGAATAGGATGGAAAATGTAAGGTGTAACTAACTTCTCAGTCGGAAAAATATTAAGGGGAAAGCATGCTAATATAGGAGGATAATGTATTATCAACTTTACCTCTGAATCAGACAAAATATAGGGGAATATGTATGCTAAATTCACTTCTAAGTTTGACAAAAAGAGGGAAATATATATGCTGAAATCACTTCTCGAGTGGATAAATAGAGGGAATATGTTTGGTAAATTCACTTCTCAACTGGACAAAAAGAGGGAATATATTTGGTAAATTCACTTCTCAACTGGACAAAAAGATGGAATATGTTTGGTAAATTCACTTCTCAACTGGACAAAAAGATGGAATATATTTGGTAAATTCACTTCTCAACTGGACTAAAAGATGGAATA
Organism: Macrobrachium nipponense; assembly: GCF_015104395.2. Lineage (NCBI taxonomy): Eukaryota > Metazoa > Arthropoda > Malacostraca > Decapoda > Palaemonidae > Macrobrachium > Macrobrachium nipponense. Next base: position 7,682,301 of record NC_061108.1, read on the forward strand.
TATTTGGTAAATTCACTTCTCAACTGGACAAAAAAGATGAATATGTTTGTAAATTCACTTCTCAACTGGACAAAAAGATGGAATATATTTGGTAAATTCACTTCTCAACTGGACAAAAAGATGGAATATATTTGGCAAATTCACTTCTCAACTGGACAAAAAGAAGGAAGATTAATTTCACGTTCTCACTTTGGTTTCCTTCTCACTGGACAAAAAGAAGGAATATATTTGGTCAAATTCACTTCCCAACTGGACAAAAAGATGGAATATGTTTGTAAATTCACTTCTCACTGGACAAAAAGATGGAATATGTTTGGTAATTCACTTCTCAACTGGACAAAAAGATGGAATATATTTGGTAAATTCACTTTCTCACTGGACAAAAAGATGGAATATGTTTGGTACAAATTCACTTCTCAACTGGACAAAAAAAGAATGGAATATGTTTGGTAAATTCACTTCTCAACTGGACAAAAAGATGGAATATGTTTGGTAAATTCACTTCTCAACTGGACAAAAAGATGGAATATATTTGGTAAATTCACTTCTCAACTGGACAAAAAGATGGAATATGTTTGGTAAAATTCACTTCTCACTGGACAAAAAGATGGAATATATTTGGTAGATTCACTTCTCAACTGGACAAAAAGATGGAATATGTTTGGTAAATTCATTTCTCAACTGGACAAAAAGATGGAATATATTTGGTAAATTCACTTCTCAAGTGGACAAAAAAAAATGGAATATATTTGGTAAATTCACTTTCTCAGCTGGACAAAAAGTGGAATATGTTTGGTAAATTCACTTCTCAACTGGACAAAAAGAGGGAATATATTTGGTAAATTCACTTCTCAACTGGACAAAAAGATGGAACATGTATGGTAAATTCATTCACTTCTCACTGGACAAAAGATGGAATATGTTTGGTAAATTCACTTTTCAACTGGACAAAAAGATGGAATATGTTTGGTAAATTCACTTCTCAACTGGACAAAAAGAGGAATATATTTGGTAATTCACGTTCTCAACTGGACAAAAAAGATGGGAATATGTTTGGTAAATTCACTTCTCAACTGGACAAAAGATGGAATATGTTTGGTAAATTCACTTCTCACTGGCACAAAATGGAATATATTTGGCAAATTCACTTCTCAACTGGACAAAAAAGATGGAATATATTTTGGTAAATTCACTTCCTCAACTGGACAAAAAGAAAAATGGGATATATTTGGTAAATTCACTTCTCAACTGGACAAAAAGATGGAATATATTTGGCAAAGTCAAATTCTTCTCAAGTGGACAAAAAGATGGAAATATATTTGGTAAATTCACTTCTCAGCTGGACAAAAAGATGGAATATATTTGGTAAATTCAATTCTCAACTGGACAAAAAGATGGAGTATGTTTGGTAAATTCACTTCTCAACTGGACAAAAAGATGGAATATATTTGACAAATTCACTTCTCAACTGGAGGGAATATATTTGGTAAATTCACTTCTCAACTGGACAAAAAGAAAGGAATATATTGGGCTAATTCACTTCTCCAACTGGACAAAAAGATGGAATATGTTTGGTAAATTCACTTCTCAACTGGACAAAAAGATGGAATATATTTTGGTAAATTCACTTCTCAACTATACAAAAAGATGAATATATTTGGTAAATTCACTTCTCAACTGGACAAAAAGATGGATATGTTTGGTAAATTCACTTCTCAACTGGACAAAAAGATGGAATATATTTGGTAAATTCACTTCTCAACTGGACTAAAAGATGGAATATATTTGGTAAATTCACTTCTCAACTGGACAAAAAGATGGAATATATTTGGCAAATTCACTTCTCAACTGGACAAAAAGATGGATTATATTTGGTAAATTCACTTCTCAACTGGACAAAAAGATGGAATATATTTGGCAAATTCACTTCTCAACTGGACAAAAAGATGGATTATATTTGGTAAATTCACTTCTCAACTGGACAAAAAGAAGGAATATTTTTGCTAAATTCACTTTTTAAGTGGGAAAATATGTACGAAAATATATGCTGAAATTCCCTTCCCTGTCGGACAAACAAGAATGCAAATGTATATATTTCAATTTTCACATTTTCCCTATCTCATCTTTCTAGAAATATATCAACTTGGGAAATAAATTCCCAGTCTGTTTATTGGTTTAGAATATATTGTCCACAACCTGTTCCTGTAGCGCTCTCAAATTGAATTCCTTCCGTCTTGTTCGAGTTCAACTTATTGAATCTCGTTTTTCAGTTTCAGTTTAAGGGTTCAGACCCTGAATTTTCTTCTTCTTCTTCTTCTTCTTCTTCTTCTCTCTCTTCTTCTCTCTCTCTCTCTCTCTCTCTCTCTTCTCTCTCTCTCTGTCTGTCTGTCTGTCTCTCTCTCTCTCAACAATAAGTTTATACTTATCTTCTGACGATGCTATCTTTACCCCATCTAGTCCCATAAATGTTTGTTACTGACTTTTCTGGTTAAGAAATAGTGTTGGATGGCAGACATACCAGTAGGTTAGATTGCGTAGAAGTTTTTCTCTCTCTCGTCTCTCTCTCTCTCTATATATATATAATAAATATATATATATATAGATAGATAGATAGATAGATAGATATATATAATATATATATATATATTATATATATATATATATATATATATATATACATATACATATACATACGTGTGTGTGTGTGTGTGTGTATATATATATATATGTATATATGACTGCAAGCCTTTGTTGACCTAAGCAGTGATCGTTTATTGGCTTGTTAATGAACTGCTGAGAGAGAGAGAGAGAGAGAGAGAGAGAGAGAGAGAGAGAGAGAGAGAGAGAGAGAGAGAGAGAGAGAGAGAGAGGTTATAAGTGGGAGAATATATATCAAACTGAGCTGACTTTTTCAATCTTCCATGACGTTGAGAGATATAGAAAAGAGCATAAGAATTTCAGAGTCTTAGATAACAGAACATAACAGATATACAGAGAAGTAAAAAGACCAACGGACGCTAAGAAGAATGAAGACCGCCAACAGAAAATAACGGACGAGGAGAAAATAAATCACACAGGAAGACAAATTCCCGTGACGGTCAAAAGCCATCTATAATGTATCAGCTTTGTCTTGTACCAGAATACGTGAAGATAATACAACTGCGTTAAAGAAATTAAAATAAATAATCATATAATGATTTTTGCAGACTCTAGATTTCCGTTTGTTGAAAAAAAATCCACCTAAAATATCCCAGTCATATACGAAAGAAAAACAAATTATATAATGATTTCTGTGGAATCTCGATTTCTTTTTTCTGAAAAAAATTCCACCTAAAATATCCCAGACATACGCGAATTTTGAAAAAAAAGAGAGAAAAAAGTAACCTTGAACAAAACACGGCTTCCTAAAATATTCCAGACGTTTGCAAAAAAATGCCAACCAAAAAAAGGTAACCTTGGACCAGCGCCAAGCGCATTGCAGTAGAAAGAGAATAATTCTACTTATCAATCCATTTCGCTCTTCGAGTCAGGAATAACAGCAGGTCAAAATGATTACTAAAAATATATGATCATCAATTTGATCGACAGCATTTCCTAAAAAATTATATCAGCAATAAAAGGCGAATGTACTGGAAACACGTTTATCAACGTTACCACAGAAACGTACGCGAGGCAACAGAAGTAACGACAAACCATACAAAATAGTTAAGAAAAAAAAACGTTACCAGAGAAACGTACACAAGGCAACATAAGTAACGTAAAAAAACATACAAAAAAGTAAAAAAAAAAAAAAAAAAAAAAAACTTACCGCAGAAACGTACACGATGCAACAAAAGTAACAACAAAAACGTGACAAAAACCATTACCACAAAACATACAAAGGGCAACATAAGTAACGTAAAAAAAAAAAAACATACAAAAATGTGACAAAACAATGTTACCACAGAAACCTACGCGAAGCAACAAAAGTAACGACCAAATAAAACAGCACCAAAAAAATAAAAAATAAAATAAAAAAAGCCGCAGTGATTTATAATAATGTCTTCCTGACCCGCCGTGATATATGTCGCTTGCTGAGGAGCTCGATTTGAAAATCAATGAGAGGTATCGAGTCGGTCCAAAAGGGAACTGTCTCAAAATTGGAACGAGACAGGGGAAATGGAAATTCACCTCTGCTAAATTTGTAACGAGAATGCGATGCGTCTCTGTTGGTTATATAAAATACGAAAAAAAAAAAAACAGGAGAAGATTTCTATCCATAATTGATTTCTATCCGTAACTCGATAGTTTTGCATCTTGAAATCGGTGGTAAGCTTCTTAATAAAAGTGCTACAAAAACAATTTCAGAAATGGTCTTTTTTACCCTTCTGGATTTTGTAGTAACAAACATATATTTTTGATAATATTCTTAAAACAATAATTGTAGCCAGCGTAAAAATGATAACTCACAAAAAGAAAAAAATCACTGTAACCAACTTAAACACCATAATTTTTACTCTTAATGTACTATTCTTACCAAATCAAAAATGACAACATTGATTTTGTTGCACAATTCCTAACACGAAACGGGGCACATCGATATAAAATAAGAAAATAAATAAATAAATTTTCTACTAACTTTCACCATCACTCAAATCGACCATTAAACTTCAAGTAACTTCTTTCACGCAAAACGTCAATACAAAAACTTTTAAAGAAACAAAAAAACAAAAACGACAAAAGAAACTCGCCATTAAGTTTGACCATCACTCAGTTGGGGCTGTTATTGGAAAGCGATACTTACAATTATACTACAGACTCGGGGATCAGTCTGCCGTAATTCATTACTCTTCTCCTGCCAAGGGGTACGTAATTAACAGCTCAGCTAAAGACTGTATATCACTGAGTTTATTCATATCCTGTCCTTCTGCATGCTTAAGAGGATCATTGAGAGGCGAAAGGTTTTAGAATAATAATTCGTAAGTCGTATGTTATGGATAAAAACAATCTGTAATATATGGGGACTTAATACTCAGGTTAGGAAATTAAATATATCTAAACTAATACTTTACGTTAATGATTCACATAATTCTATGTACATACGTCTGCGTATATCTATTTATATAAATAAATAGATGAAGAGTGAAATACGTTACAATAGCCTTGAGATCCAACATGGCGACTGTAATTACGGAAATGAATAGAAAAAGCTGCATCAGGAATCCTTTCTGATTCCTAGGAACATACTAATCCTTCATATAAATGTGTGTATATATATATATACATATATATATATATATATATATATATATATATATATATATATATGTGTATATATATATTATATATTGCTACTTTCAAAATGCAAATATCCCCTCTCAGAAGGTATACAAAATGTTATGTAGAATTGGTGCACATTTTTTTCAGATTCCTAGATAGCTTAGAGATAGGATGTTTTAAATGTGGGTGTTCAGATTTCATAACATATTGTAAAAGAATATATATATATCGTAGAATGTAGAAAGAGAGAGATTTTCTTTGTCCATTCGGAACTACGATTGTTTCCTTATTATGTCAGCACTGTGAGATTAGAGGAACTCCGAGATTTCAGTTTGCTTTCTTAATCTGTCAACACGTTTGATAAGTCATCAAGTAAGATAAGGGGCTTCTGCTTCGGTCGTTTGAGTCAAATACATGTTTTTTTTTTTTAACAGACTGGTCTTATACGTGTATGTCTTTGCCAAGTGCCACGTGCAGATTACACATTTTGTATGTAAAGTTGCGTAAAATTTTGAAGCTTCTAGAAGAATTATTGCCCAAAAACGTTTAGTCATCTCCCCTGTCCAGCTTCCGTAAGGAAGAGAGATTCATTACATCTTCGATACTTGAGGCGTTCAGGTCTCTCTCTCTCTCTCTCTCTCTCTCTCTCTCTCTCTCTCTCTCTCTCTCGACATCCTTGAGATTATATTAACGTAACGTAAATTGGTCACTCGTAACTTGAGAATTTCATATTTGATATTTCTTAGAGTTTATTTAGTGTTGAATAGTGTTTTTTGTGGAATCTGAACAAACATTGTTGTTGTAACGGCGCCTTGTTTTTGTGAAAGTGTAAAACAAGACTGCAGCAAAGAAAGAAGTTGGTATACCAAAAAGGTAAAGTGTGTTATATTTTTATTAGTTGCAACTAATAATGGATAGGAACTGTGGTTAACTAATAACGGATAGGAACAGTGGTTAACTAATAACTAATAACAGATGGTTACGAAGGTTTGGTAAAAACTGATGGTTACAATGTTTTGAGTGAAAAGATTTACACTTTTACACATTGCAAATTTTTGTGTTTTGTGTTTTTTTTTCATTTTTTTGTGCATTTGTTCATTTTCTTGTTGAAGTGTGCCTTTTTATTTTATATTTTCATTTGCATTCACAATTTTATTGACTTAGTTATTTTCATTGCTTAATCATTGTACAATTAATTAAATTTAACACTTGTGAATTAATTTGCATTTACTTAGAATTCTTTTCATGTTTTATTATTGTTTAGCACTTGTGAATTAATTTCTAATTTTCAATTTATTGCTTAACACTTTTGAATTTTGATTGAATTAATTTTCTTGAATTTTGTGATAATTTAATTTTGTTTGATTTTACTTAATTTAATTCAAGAATTAATTAAACTTTACTTTGTTTTCAAGTAACAGTAATTTTCCCTGATATTGTGAATTTCACTTATAAACTTTGAGTTTAATAATAAATTTGCGTATTTAAAATTTATATACCAGTATATTTGCATAAGATTATGATTATGATTATGTTAGGTAGAAACACAGAGTGGTGATTAATCTGTTTTCCTGCAATTTACTTGAAGTGACTTAGAACCAGGGAAGTACTTAGACTTCTGAAATCAGGGAAATACTTAGACTTTTAAAGTTGTTGATGGTGTGATGCCCTTTGATTAATTTAATTACTTACAAGATTACCTCACACCTGTTTTGATGAACTTAGTCTGATTTTCTGCAATACTGATAAGTTGTTAAGGGATCACCGTTGCCTTTTGAGTATTCAGTCGTTTAATACCTGTGATGAGGGTTCAGGTGTCTGGCTTTTGTGAGGTAACAATTGATGAATGGTAACCAGATACTTGGCACTTCGTAATATATATATATATATATATTATATATATATATAGATATATATATAGATATACATATCTATATCTATATATAATATATATATTATATATATATATATATATATATCTATATCTATATATCTATCATTTTATATATATATATATATATATATATATAGATAGATATATAGATATATAGTTATATATATATATATATATATATATATATATATTATATATATATATATATATCTATATTTATATATCTCTCTCTATATATATATTATATATATATATATATATATAGATAGTAACATAGATATATAATATATATATATATATATATATATATATATATATATATATATATATATATTATATATATATATACTGGATTGGAAGATAAGCAGATAGTGGTTAAAATGAATAAATGTTAAGAATTGGCCGAGTGCTTTGTTAAGTTTCCTGATCTACATAGACAAACACATTCTAATTCAGAAAGTGAACTGTATCGCATATGGAGTACATTTCACTACAGTAAATTCAGTGTCCTTTGTACTTACTTGGCTTCCGAGTTATGGCGCTAAAAAAAGAAAAAAAAAAAATGGATAGTCGACAAAAAATTACGGGCCACTCTACGAGCAAACGTCCGTGCTGGCATAACGCCAGCTTAAATCATAAAACAAATCAAAAGAATATTACATAATATAAAAACCAAGACCCTGATAAGTTAATTGTTACACTGACATGAAATTGAGGTTTAGGATTAACCTGCCTTGCATTGGTAGCTATCTGTCATAAAATGTTTAATTTTATGCCCATAAACGATTAACTTTGCAGAGGCTGTGTCATCTTCACAAGTGTGCCAATACTTAAGTAATATGATAGAAATTTGACAATATAACTCTGAGGTCAGTGAACATTGGTAATGTCAAGCATACCTCGAAACTTGCGTGTCTGTACGGCCGTTACTTTCTTGCATGAGAGAGAGAGAGAGAGAGAGAGAGAGAGAGAGAGAGAGAGAGAGAGAGAGAGTTGTGAAGTTTGTGATCATTTGTAATGACCAATGTCCCACAGAGAGAGAGAGAGAGAGAGAGAGAGAGAGAGAGAGAGAGAGAGTCTGCGAGTTGTGAATATTGGTCTGCGAGGTTTGTGAACATTTGTAATGACAAATGTCCCAAGTGTGTGCAGAGAGAGAGAGAGAGAGAGAGAGAGAGAGAGAGAGAGAGAGAGAGAGAGAGAGAGCCTGCCAATCCCAAATTCGACGAAGAGCCAAGCTTGCAGCAGCCAGACAGGCACGTTGAGCGGTAAGTCTGTCATCTAGTATATTCTTATGGACACATCCTCCAGAATTATCATGGCGAAGGGAGCACATCTGGATTCCGAGTTGCCAGGGCAACGTGAATGACAACCTTACGTTTTAAGTTAATGGCTTTCCCACCCTGAGAGTGACAAGCAATCTTCAGAGTTCAAGTTTTCTGGGAGTCTCAGCTCTGCTCAAGTTATAGCTGTATCAAGTTGCATTACTTCCTGGTTTTACTTACATTTCTCGGGGGACGGACGCAGTTTATTTTCTTTCCTTTTATGGCACTGGGATGAAATTTGAGACTGCAATTTTCCCTGTCTCAAAATGGCTTTCTTGATAAATGGTCAAGTTCAGTCGAATATTTCTCATTTAATTTGGAGACGACTGGAAGCAGTATTGAAGGCATTGAATAACTTCTGCAACGCGAGCATGTTCTAATTACACACTGATCACGTTTGATATGAAATAGTTTAATGCGTTATTAAATAGGAACATTAGCATTTAGTTAAGTATATGTG
>NC_061108.1:7696235-7701235 GCF_015104395.2 Macrobrachium nipponense
TGAGTCCTCTTCTTCACGGTAATGTGAGCTCATGAAGGCTTTATAATACAGCTTGATATTATCCTGGGGGCGGGGTTGCGGCCTCTCACTACCGTACCATTTCTGGGGCAGGGCTGTACGGACTTCTCTGCTTATTAATTTATTTGAATACCCGTTATTTACGAGTACTTGGGAGGCGCGGTCGAGTTCTGATGAGTGTCCTGCCAGGTCGAGCAGGTGATGAGGGCTCTCCTGACGAAGGCCCTGACGGTCGTGCTTTTGAATCTGGCGGGGCACTCGCTGTCACCATGAGGCAAAGTCCTAGGTTGGTTTTCTTTGTGTAGACGGAAGTACGGAGGCCGTCTTCCGTCTTACACAACAAGGAAGTCGAGGAAGGGGAGCGACGTCGGTGCTGTATTCAACAGTGTAATTCAGCACGCTTGCACTGCTGAAATGCCTGACGGAGGGCTTCTACCTCATTCTCGGCGTCGACTTGAACAAAGATGTCGTCGATATATCGTCCCATACAAGGAGACTACAGCCTGGGTTATCTATACGGTAACATAATAACTCACAAACCAGGAAACCCCCTCCGGCCGATCATCAGCCAGACGCCCGCCCCTACTTACGCCTTGGCTAAACGTCTTAACCAAATTTTTGACCCCTAGTCCCAAGTCGGTACAGCCTGCAGTCGTCAGTAGAATTCCTAGAAGTCATCAAGGACGCCCCTGGCACCGGGATTATCGCCTCGCTGGACGTAGAGTCCCTGTTTACGAACGTGCCTGTCGACGAAACCAATTGAACATCATCCTTGAGCGTGTCCTACAGGAGTCAGTCGACGGCGCCCCTCCAACATACCCGAAGCCTCGCTCCGTACGCTGCTGGAGATCTGCACGAAGAAGGCCCCTTTCCACCCACCGAGGACAGATGTACCGCCAAAAGGACGGCGTAGCGATGGGCTCCCCACTGGGGGTACTCTTCGCTAACTTTTACATGGGAACCGTGGAGGAACGAGTCTTCGCTAGGATGCAGCAACCCGCAGATATGGACGATATATCGACGACATCTTTGTTCAAGTCGACGCCGAGAATGAGGTAGAAGCCCTCCGTCAGGCATTTCAGCGTGCAGCGTGCTGAATTACACTGTTGAATACAGCACCGACGATCGGCTCCCCTTCCCTCGACGTCCTTGTGAGTAAGACGGAAGACGGCCTCCGTACTTCCGTCTACACAAAGAAAAACCAACCTAGGACTTTGCCTCAATGGTGACAGCGAGTGCCCCGCCAGATTCAAAAGCACGACCGTCAGGGTCTTCGTCAGGAGAGCCCTCTCCCACTGCTCGACCTGGCAGGAACAACTCATCAGGAACTTCGACCGCGCCTCCCAAGTACTCGTAAATAACGGGTATTCAAAAATAAATTAATAAGCAGAGAAGTCCGTACCGCCCTGGAGAAATGGTACGGTAGTGAGAGGCCGCAACCCCGCCCCCAGGATAATATCAAGCTGTATTATAAAGCCTTCATGAGCTCACATTACCGTGAAGAAGAGGACTCAGTCAAGAAAATTATTTCTGAAAATGTATCCCCGACCGACGACACCAAAAATATCGACCTAATTATCTACTACCAGAATCGGAGGACGCGCGACCCTTATTATGAAAATAACCCCCTCTCCACAGGTACGAGACCCCCTGAAGCAGACGCAGTGGTGTACAGTATACATGCCCAATCCGCGGTTGCAGCGGCGCCTCGTTGGTATGACTACCATGCGCCTGCGAAGAGACTCTCGTGCCACGCCCAAGAGGGGGCTATCAAAAATCACGCACGCACCAAACATCAAGAGCCATCTCCCGGGATGTGATCATCCAAAACACGAAGATCATCGGGAAGGCCCTGATGCCGTCGGTTACGCCTGCTGGAGGCGCTTCTCATCCAGCAAGTAAGACCTACACTAAATACGACGCAGAAGAATTTCTCCTCCCTACGAGTATGAGAAGACCTGCCTACCAACAATGACATCACCGAGCACGACAACTCCACGGACAAGACGACGCCCCCGAACGAGATACTCCCGCAGCCAATCACTAATCAAGTTAGCCGTGACGTCCCGCAGCATAGCGAAAACGCCATCGACGTAACCGCGCCGCTAAGGAGGTCTAGGCGGCTGCAGGACTTACAGTATCGCAACCATCAACGCATGGACAAAGTGGCTTGAGACCCGGTTCAAGCCACCAATGAAAACGAAGACCTACCGCCACCAGCCAATAGTAGATCAGCCAGGGGCAGACCCCTGCTGTCAAATCAACTCCAAATATAAACGAGGACGGACACCGCTTCAAGATCAGTCCACCCTCAGCTTCCCAGCCACCGAGGATGTCTGGCAGCTCCAGACGAAAGCTCGCTGCTTCAAGAAAGAGAGAGAGAGAGAGAGAGAGAGAGAGAGAGAGAGAGAGAGAGAGAGAGACATATATATATATCGTTAATGACTTTGATAACTATGGTATCATAGTTTATCTGTAAAATTCAAATATACACACCAATTTTGACTCTGTATTTGATCATGACCTCCATAGGAGGCTCTACTAGCCTGTCTAAGTAGCACGGAAATGCCGCTATTCGGAAAATATAGAGAAGAATCTCTACAAGTGTAATGCTGCTGAAGTAGCCATTACTTTTAATCAAAGTATGCTTGAGAGAGGGTCTGCTTCCTAAGTACAAATAATAATAATAATAATACTAATAATAATAAATAATAATAATAATAATAATAATAATAATAATAATTAAATTTAAACTGCACCTATTTTTAAGATAAGAGGTTAATCTTCGACACTGGGATTATCACACTGCAAAAAATTATAGATAAAATTTTACATAAAACAATATTAACAGAAAATTTAAAATTCTTAAACGGCCAATGACTTTGGCAAGTTGTTTTATAACAAACCAACCAACAAAAACCAAGGTTTATTTTGATGTGTAATCATGAACTACAAGAATGCCAAAGAAGATTACAAAACAAACCAGCCTATAGAACCAAGCGAAGTAAAACCAATGAAAATATTAAGGAAATGAAAGTCGATTTGATGTGTAAAATTATAAACCGTATGAATACCGAACATGACTAATGTAACCGACAACCCCAATTAAGGTGAGAAACCGAAGCTATTTGTCAGAATCAGAATTAGATTGGTAAATTCATTCAGAGGGCCTAATTTCCGTATTAACCTGCTTAAGATATAATCGGTCCATATCTCTCTCTCTCTCTCTCTCTCTCTCTCTCTCTCTCTCTCTCTCTCCCAAGAGTTTAATGTATGAATAGCTCACGCAAATGGTAAGGAAGAGGAAAAATAAATTTTAATTTTCCAAGATTTTACATCTGAATTACTGCTAATTTTATCTAACTTTTTTCGTAGGCAAAAAAAGTAACAAATAACATAAAACCTTTTTTTTTTGTTTCCTGATACAAGAAAGACTCTCCATTAATAAGATAGTGTGTATTTGTTACATACATATAAATAAAGTACACCCAAACAATACAGCAAAATAATTAGGAGTTTCCGAGAACAAAATGACGGTTTATAGATGTAGTTCAGTTAGAATAGATATCGACGAGAGAGAGAGAGAGAGAGAGAGAGAGAGAGAGAGAGAGAGAGAGAGAGAGAGAGGTAATAATAATTTGATCTGAACGCTCAGTGGACACTATCTTTCTCGCCTTGTTGTAGACGTACTTTAGCAAAATAAAAAAGGTCATCCAAAATAATGAAAAGAAAAAAGATGAAATCCTGAACTGAATTATCAGATGGATATGAAAATCATTAATCTATTACCAGTTTTAGTAAATATGAGTCAGTCAATCAGTCTTACATTATTTCAAAAAAGTTATTTCTCCAAATTTTCAAAATTTCAAGAAAGTGATTTCTACAAAATTAACAAATTTCGAGAAAGTTATTGCTTCAAATTTTCTAAATTCCAAGAAAGTAATTTCTTCAAAATATCAATAAAATTATTCCTAAAAATTTTTAAAATTTCAAGAAAGTAATTCCTTTAAACTTTCAAGAAAGTTATTTCTTTTTAATTTCAAAATTTCAAGAAAGTTATTTCACCAAAATTTGTTTTTCCTCAAAATTAAAAAAAAAAAAATTAAATAAAGTTTATTTCTCCATAATTTCAAAATTTCAGAAAGTTATTGTTCCAAAACTTCAAAATAAAAAATTTTAGAAAGTTATTTTTCCAAAACTTCAAGACTTCAAGAAAGTTATTTTTTCAAAACTTCAAGACTTCAAGAAAGTTATTTTTCCAAAACTTCCAAATTTCAATTTAAGGGAAGAGAAATAACGACGATGAACGACCTTGGGGGAAAGAGAAACATAAAAGTCTATGAGGGAAGATAAAGGGCAAAGATAAAGGACATAAGGGATGACAAACCAGAAAGATAAGGAGAAAATACGGGATAATATGATTAAACGGAGGAGAAAAGAGTCAGGGGGTCATCTTGACACGAAATCAAGTTACTGGAACAACCCGAACAAGGTCGGAGTTATCAAGGATAATATAATGAATGTCATGGCAGCAGAGGCTATATAAAGGCCTGGATAACACTGGCACATTCTAGCCAAGAAGAAGAAGAAGAAGAAGAAGACGAAGAAGAAGAAGAAGAAGAAGAGGGAATAGAAAATAATAGCCTGGCCTATTTCAGCAAATTACAGCCTGGAACTATTGAAGAACCATTGACAATATAGCTCCATTTTACGAAGTAGATGAAGAAATGTAATCAAATTTAAAAGACTTGCCTACTCTCTCTCTCTCTCTCTCTCTCTCTCTCTCTCTCTCTCTCTCTCTCTCTCTCTCATACGAACACACAAATGTCCTACTAACACTCCCAGCTGTTAAATAAATCAGGAAAATCATAAGACAAGTTATCAACAAAAAAACAATCAATAAAGATAAGGATTTGAAAAACAACAAAGTTAGAAATGGAATCAACATTACACGTCATGTGACATTCAACTCTGTCTCCATA
>NC_061108.1:7708735-7721235 GCF_015104395.2 Macrobrachium nipponense
ATTTTTCGGGGAGACAAATGACATCTAGGGACAGGGGGCACGATGCGTCACGTTTTATTTTTTGGGCCGAGGTCATTTATAGTAAGTTTTGTAGGATTGTGGTCTAGATCAATAGGGAGGAAAAAGCACGAGGCTCTCTCCCCTCTCTCTCTCTCTCTCTCTCTCTCTCTCTCTCTCTCTCTCTCTCTCTCAGAAGCTATGATTTTCTCAGTCGTTTATTTATTCGGCCTTCTCTCTCTCTCTCTCTCTCTCTCTCTCTCTCTCTCTCTCTCAGGCTTCTCTCTCGCATTCCGGCGTTCATAATTTGGCCTCGGTCTTCTCTCTCTCGTCTCTCTCTTCTCTCTCTCTCTCTCTCTCTCTCTCTCTCTCTCTCTCTCTCAGAAATTAATATGATTTCCTAAGTCATCTGATTGGAGTTCTCTCTCTCTCTCTCTCTCTCTCTCTCTCTCTCTCTCTCTCTCTCTCTCTCTCTCGCCATATAGCCACAGCTATAGGATGTCAATACACGCTGCTAAATTAAAAACAGTGAGATGGATAGATCTATCATCTTACGGTTATATCCCTCATCGAGGCCTTCCCGTTATGAGGGTGTACATTTTGTGAGAGATAGAGATAGAGAGAGAGAGAGAGAGAGAGAGGAGTACGAGCGTATCAACTTCACTACCATGTGTTATTCACGATAAATTTATCCTCAACTCAATCAATTAAGATTCTAGTTTCAAATTACTACCATTTTTGAGATGATAAATTTAACTTCTAAAAAGCAACGGTTTCAAACATAAGAAAATATGTATTGTTCAAAAATATATGATAATCTGAATCGTTTCCAAATTGACGGTAATAAATAACTACCGTTTTTCAGTTTGATCTATTTCCATCTATAAAAAAAGAAACATGGAGTGATATTGTAAAAAAAAAAAAAAAAAAGGGCCACATCTGGGTGACTTCAAAAAAATGACGGTGACAAATAATTACCATTTCCAGTATAAAAGAAGAGTGTTCGAAATAAAATCTTACAACTCTCGATTCAAAGTTCGAAAAGATCTGGAAAACGATGGAGCGATCTTCTCCCGTCCTGAAAAGATCTCTTAATCGTGGATAAAATTAAGATCGAAGTGGAAATAAAGTTAAACGTTTTAGGGGGAAAAAATAAAAGATAAAATAAAACCGAGAACTTTCAATTCACTGGTCGTAAAGAAAGAAAGAAAAAAAAGACTTGGAAGAAAGAGGGGGAATGACAAAAGAATTAAATGCGCGAATGAAATATAAATGAAAGATGCATTAACGTTGGGAAATGCGTAAGATGAATCAGTCACTAAAGAGGATAAAAGTACCAAAGAAATATAAGATGAATCAATCATTAAAAAGGATAAAAGTACAACAAAATATGTACAAAAGAAAATTCTGACATTAAACGAAGAAAAAGCTTCTGACTAAAAATAAAGAGAGGAAGAGTAGGACAGGTTATTTTAAGATGTGCGTGATTAGGTTTGATAAGAATGAAAGATTGAAGCAATGTGATGAAAAACCAAAGTCGAGTTTTCGTCTATGGACCCTACGAGAATAATAATAATAATATGTATAATATAATTATGAAAATAAAAAAAAAGTAATAATAATTAATAATAATAATAATAATAATAATAATAATAATAATACTTCCCTCAATCACAGACACAGACTCACACACACACACACACACAAAATATATAATATATATATATATATAATATATATATATATTATATAATATATATATATATATATATATATATATATATTATATATATATATATATATATAATGAAGTATTGTTTGCATCAACAATACCAAATTCAAATCTAGGCGGGGTTCAAAGCTACAAAAAAAAAAAAAAAAAAAAAAAAAAAAAAAAACATAACTAACTCAGACTACCAATTCTCTAGAGAAAAAACCCAAGAGTTGTAGGAACTCAAAAATGACATTTACATATGTGAATATGAAGCACTGATACCGCTAAGAATCCGATGCCCGGGCACTAATCTATATGATAATATCTCCGGAACCCATCCACGGCGAACGTGAAAGGAATTTTTTATTTCTATACTACAATCTCAGAAATACCTGATACTTTGGATTTCTTATATAGGGTATTTTCATTTCTGTTCTTCTTAAAGGAAGATTGGTAACATTTTTGAATAAGGATTTCGAGGGATTAAGATTTTTTTTCCTCTGGTGTTATTTAATGCCTCAAGGATTTTGTATGAACATCATTTCATCATTTTACTATTATAAATCTATGAACGATATGCTTCATTCATTCTGATATTCGGGACGCCGGTTCGAATCCAGCTACCGGACGTCAGCGTTACTTCATGTTTCTTGCATTTGAATCAAAGGCTTTGGAGTGACAAGCGTATCCGAAAAGTGTGAAGAATTCGAGAAGTTAATAGGGCATTATGGTATTACAATAACATACATTTATATATATATATATACACACACACACACACACACACACACACACACACACACACACACACACATATATATATATATATATATATATATATATATATATATATATATATATATAAATATATATATATACTTCCGTTTCCTGTACCTCCATAATGAGAAACCATTTGTGTATGTCAAACCCGAATTATGTGTCCATTATTTTATAATCTACTAAAAGAACTTCTTGGGGACAATTCAAGATCGTAATTATATATATATATATAATATATATATATATATATATATATTATATATATATATATAAAATCTGAAAACAGGATAAAGGTTCCTGAACTGCGCTAAACGAGGTCTGCTAAACACCTTCCCAGCCCACTCGACCTGAAGAAAAAAAAAAAAAAAACCGTCTGGACCTAACAAGCCTATAAAAAAAATCCAACAACGCCGGATGCCAGCCGTCTTCTAAAAACCTCTCCGATGGTCCATCGGTAGATTCGCCCCTCCCTCCTCCCCCCCCCCCCCCCCCACCCCCCCCCCCCCCCCCCCCCCCCCCCCCCCCCCCCCCCCCCCCCCCCCCCCAACCTTTCATTTCTATTAAAAGGAACGAGAAGGTCCTCCAGAGTATCTACTAAGAACCTCCGATCTCCGAGTCTGTCCTGGAGTCGAGGGTTATTCTGGTTTGATAAAGGTCTTAGTTACTGATTCCTGGAGGCATTGCAGGAAGCAAGGGTACAACGTTATGACAAAGAAGGAGACAATGAATTCAAAGGAAGAATGTGTGGTTACGAAAGACGATGATGGAGAACCATATCATAATAAAGATAACTATTATTGTTATTATCATTATTGCTAAGAAATTCGCAATCTCGTGTAAACCAGTTTGTCTAATAAAAATCCACTATTATATAGTAAACTATATTAGCATGCAAAATACAAAAGCAATGACTCTAGTGTTTACGTTTACACAAAATAAGCAAACATATAATTATTATTATTATTTTTTTTTTCGCTCTATCACAGTCCTCCAATTCGACTGGGTGGTATTTATAGTGTGGGGTTCCGGGTTGCATCCTGCCTCCTTAGGAGTTCATCACTTTTCTTACTATGTGCGCCGTTTCTAGGATCACACTCTTCTGCATGAGTCCTGGAGCTACTTTGGCCTCTAGTTTTTCTAGATTCCTTTTCAGGGATCTTGGGATCGTGCCTAGTGCTCCTATGATTTTGGGTACAATTTCCACTGGCATATCCCATATCCTTCTTATTTCTATTTTCAGATCTTGATACTTATCCATTTTTTCCCTCTCTTTCTCTTCAACTCTGGTGTCCCATGGTATTGCGACATCAATGAGTGATACTTTCTTCTTGACTTGTCAATCAACGTCACGTCTGGTCTATTTGCACGTATCACCCTATCCGTTCTGATATCATAGTCCCAGAGGATCTTTGCCTGATCGTTTTCTATCACTCCCTCAGGTTGGTGCTCGTACCACTTATTACTGCAAGGTACTGATGTTTCTTGCACAGGCTCCAGTGGAGGGCTTTTGCCACTGAATCATGCCTCTTTTTGTACTGGTTCTGTGCAAGTGCCAGGCATTCGCTTGCTATGTGGTTTATGGTTTCATTTTTCATATTTCTTTTCCTACATATGTGAGAGATGTTATTTCCGTCTATCGTTCTTTGAACATATCTGGTTCTTAGGGCCTGATCTTGTGCCGCTGTTATCATTCCTTCAGTTTCCTTCTTTAGCTCTCCCCTCTGTAGCCATTGCCATGTGTCATCGCTGGCTAGTTCTTTAGTCTGTCTCATGTATTGTCCGTGCATTGGTTTGTTGTGCCATTACTCTGTTCTGTCTGTCATTCTCCTGTCTCTTATATTTCTGGGTCTTCGTCTACTTTTATTAGTCCTTCTTCCCATGCACTCTTTAGCCACTCGTCTTCACTGGTTTTCAGATATTGCCCCAGTGCTCTGTTCTCGATGTTGACGCAGTCCTCTATACTTAGTAGTCCTCTCCCTCCTTCCTTTCGTGTTATGTATAGTCTGTCCGTATTTGCTCTTGGGTGTAGCGCTTTGTGTATTGTCATATGTTTCCTGGTTTTCTGATCTATGCTGCGGAGTTCTGCCTTCGTCCATTCCACTATTCCTGCGCTGTATCTGATTACTGGCACTGCCCATGTGTTTATGGCTTTTATCATATTTCCTCCATTGAGTTTTGACTTGATTATCGCCTGAGTCTCTACATATATTCTTTCCTGATCATGTCCTTCATCTCTTGGTATTTTATATCCCCTCCTTCCATTATTCCCAGGTATTTATATCCTGTCTCATCTATGTGTTTGATGTTGCTCCCATCTGGTAGCTTTATCCCTTCAGTACTCGTTACTTTGACTTTTTGTATGTTGACTAAGGTGCATTTTTCTATTCCAAACTCCACCCTGATGTCCCCAGTCTGGATTAGGGTATCTATTTCCTTGATGCTCTTACCATACAGCTTGATGCCGTCCATGAACATCAGATGGTTGATTCTGTTGCCTCTTTTCTTGAGTTGGTACCCGGCATCCATCTTCTGTAGTACTTTTGTCATGGGAATCTTGGCTACTACGAAGAGTAGTGGGGACAGTGAGTCGCCCTGGAAGATCCCTCTCCTGATATTAACCTCTGCTAGTCTTATTCCAGAGCTTGTAAGTATTGTATCCCAGTTTCGCATTGTATTTTTGAGGAAGCTGATAGTGTTGTTGTTATTATTATTATTATTATTATTATTATTATTATTATTATTATTATTATTATTTAGTCTCAAATGGAGAAACAAATCTAAAGATATGTATGGGTACAAATATTTCAAAATAAATCTCTACAGAGATTTATTTTTCAACATATTTGACAATAAATAACAGGGGATGGATTTTATTTATTATTATTATTATTATTGATTATTATTATTATTATTATTATTATTATTATTATTATTATTATTATTATTATTATTATTATTATTATTCAGAATATGATTAAATCAACGCAACCTTCCAAAGAATGCGGATTTAACTAGAAAAAAAGTAACAGAAGATAATGGAAATTACAGAAAGAAGAGATCACTTGTTAGAAAGGAAAAAAAACTAAGAAATTAATAAATAAATGGGAAAATGGGAAAATAAATATCAAGAAAATGACATACATGCTTCCCTGAATGTAAGAAACGGAGAAGGGAAATGATAAATATAGAAGAATATTGTGAATGAGGTCAAAGGAGAAACCGATAATGGAAGGGTTATGGCAGACGACGACCTGAGAAGAATAATAAGCTGAAGATAATCCGGAAAAGGGGATGGATGGAGAGATGAGGAATTTAACAGAATCTTTGTTTCTTATCTCAATTGGAGACTGAATCCAACTTTTCTTGAGAAAAGTGATAAAAGTAAAATGTTTCTCTCTCTCTTTCTCATATATGCTACATACATCTATATGATCTTACATATGTATACACACACACACACACACACACACACACACACACATATATATATATATATTATATATATTATATATATATATATATATATATATACATATCTATATATATACATACATATATACATATATATATATATATATATATATATATATATATATATATATATGTGTGTGTGTGTGTTGTGTGTGTGTGTGTGTGTGTGTGTGTGTGTGTGTGTGTGTGTGTATCAACTCAAGCGTCAGGGAAACATCTTGGTATCTAAAAAAAAAAAAGAAACTCACGTTCTAAAGGAAAATTAATTTTGTACACCAAAGAAAAATGTAAATGGAAAAATTCAAAATTAACATCCATTAAAAATGCTTTAATAAGAATTCAGTACTAAAGAATTTAACAATCACTGAAACAGCAGAAAAAAGTGGGAATGCCCGTTCTTCCTTCTTTTATGGTGTTTTTTTTTTTATTTATCTGTATCTTATTTAAGGAAAAACATCCTACCCTCTAACACCTGAAAGTGGAAGAGGAAAGCGATAATAAATAGCTGAATAAAAAGAGAGAATAAACTGCAATCAATCACAAAAATTACATAAGACTGAAAATCAAATCTCTTATACAGGACGATAAACATGATGGCTTAATAGAAAATTTTAAAAAATTAAAATAAGAAAAACTACACTATTCTAGAAACAAAATCATTTGAAAAACATATGCCCATAGCAAAGAATCCCTTTCCGTTATACGAGAAAGGAATCTTCTACAATATACGATCACTGCTAAACGTATGACTAGGGGCTTCTCCCCCCCCCTACCCCCTTCCCCCATCACGCTTCTCCTACATTTGGAAAGATACCGTATCCTCTTGTTAACGCTAGACGTGCCCCAATCGTAAATTGGGACGGGTTTGGAAATGGGAAGGCTGTATGTCTGCGCCTTTTTATGTTGATTTCAGTGCACTCTCTGGAGAGTACGAGGTTGCACACTCGAGAGTATTACTGTTTATTTGCTTGTATTCAGTGTTAAGTTGAAAATTGTAGAATAAACTACAAAAGTACTTCGTTCAAAGTCCCGGTTTTTCACTCACCTTGCTACATGGATTTTGTGATATTCTCACGCGCGTGTTCCTTCGTGCTACGCATATATGTGTGGGTATAACTGAAACACGAAAGTAAGGAACGTGATAAATCCATAAATAAAGGTATATGCCACGAGGGAACATAAACAACGGAGTATCTGCGAGATCTTTCGACGTTCAAACGTCCTTTACTTGTTTATTTTCCCTCGTGGCATATACCTTTATATATATATGTATATTACTCAGGAGAAGGATATAAAAAATAGAAAAAAAAAAAAAATGAAAAGCATCCATTATCGAACAGAGGCAAGTATTGTATCACGGCGTTCTGTCCTGGCCAGAAAACAGGACGTGTTTCCACAACAAAACTGAGAAGAAAAAACGATGCTAAAAAGAGAGAGAGAGAGAGAGAGAGAGAGAGAGAGAGAGAGAGAGAGAGAGACGACCAAACTCTCGTGTCCCCTTCTGTTGTGTTACTTTTGCGTCAAAAAATATCAAAACCCTCAGATTGGAGTTTAAGGAAAAGGGAAATGAATATGAATTATATGATATATATATATATATATATATATATATATATATATATACTATATATATAGTATATATATATATATATGTGTGTGTGTGTGTGTGTGTGTGTGTATATATATATATATATATATATATATATATATAGATATATATATAATATATATATATATATATTTAAACATGATTCATCCCAGATTCTTAATGAAATGGCAGTTTCTGTCCGTAGACTTTAGCAGGTTTTAATTTATTTGATGTAGTACTGAATTTAGAGGCTACATTTCTGTTCAGTAACTTTGTGTTTCCACTTATAACTGAGAATATAATGAACGTGTTTAATTATTGTCCATTTGATTTGGTCCTTGTTGTTAGTATAAATAGTACTAATTATGAGTATTAATTACAAAGACCACTACACTTAAGTTAGTAATATAATATTTGCATCTTGTGCGTCAGTGGATAATCTTGCACGCGTCCCAAGTAAGCTGGAGATCGGATCGCGCCTCGTTTCTATTTCCCCGAATGATAGAGACTAACCATAAGCTTCCCTTCTCTCTCAAAGCTCTCTCGAGAGTTACACTCTCTCTCTCTCCCCCAACATATGTTGCCCAACATGCACTAAACCACTCGAAAATTTAACTTTACCAGAAGATTCATAACGAGTTTCTTTGGGGCACGATAATTTTTTTCGACTATTAATTTTTTTGTTTTTATCCTTTACGCCTAAAGCACCCAAAGTTTCTTGTGGAAAATCTCTGATATTTGAAAAAAAAAAAATTTTGAACTTGAAGGAAAGTTTTTTTTTTCTTTTCCATAAAGTTATTAATTGGATATACCGTGAGTTTGTGTGTGTGTGTGCGCGCGCGTGTGTGAGTGGGTGGGCATTTGTGTGCTTGCTGGTACACAATTTGCGTTTTTCTGAACATATGTGTGCATGACAGAACACGTGTGTGCTTGCCTGAACATACCTGTGCTGTCTGAACATATGTGTACTTGCCTGCACATATGTGTGCTGTCTGAACATACGTGTGTGCTTGCCTGGACATATGTGTGCTTGTCTGAAAATACGCTTGTGCTTGCCTGAACATGTGTGTGCCTGAACACAAGCATGCTGTGCTTTCCTGAATATATGTGTGCACAGCTTGCGTATGAGTAAGCACATCAATGCCTTCAACTGTGCTTCAAGGAATTCTCTTAAAAAAAATTAATAAAAGATTCTCGAAAGTCTTGAGAAGTCTTTTAAAGTGAGTTGGAGAATATTGCATCATTTACCGGTTGCCTTCAGAATAAACTTGGCAAGCCTGGATGTTTCTCGCTGGAAACAA
Organism: Macrobrachium nipponense; assembly: GCF_015104395.2. Taxonomy (NCBI): domain Eukaryota; kingdom Metazoa; phylum Arthropoda; class Malacostraca; order Decapoda; family Palaemonidae; genus Macrobrachium; species Macrobrachium nipponense. The sequence continues at coordinate 7,717,587 of NC_061108.1, forward strand.
TTCGAAATGAAATTGCGTCTTACGATTAAAGAAAAATAAAAAATTGCTATGGTGGGAGGGATTTAAAATAAATCAATTTTACAAACAAGTGTTTTTTTATGTAAGGAAAAAAATTATTTTTATTTTCTCTTGTGAAAAAAAAACCTGTCAAATCAATAATACAAACACGTATTAAAATTGCCGAAATTATTCTTTTAAAAGCTTCTATCACTCCGTGCTATCTTTAAGCAAAAAAAGTAACCCGTAAACTATTAATGAAAACAATTCTAAACTCAAAACTTACCATATCTTATAACATTATTATATTATAATATCTGACTTCACTCTAACGTAAAAAGTAAAATGGAAAAGGTCATACATCCCTCCTATGCAATTATTAACCGAAATTCTAAAATGTATTAAAGTAACTCAGATAATATAATAAAAGGAGCCCATAAAAACGCCAAAATATAGCGGGAGTGACCTAAATTGGCTTACCTGTGGATGGACCTCTTGGTATAAATACCGCCTTTTCTGTAACTTTTCTCATTCATCTACCTGAAGAGGGAGACAGCAGTATCTGCATCATAGTATTTTTCTCTTTATATTTTGGTGTTTTTATGGGCTCCTTTTATTAGATGGAATTCTGTTGTAAAAGAACAGTTTTACCAGTCAACTCAGATAATTATAAAAAAAAATTGCTTTTAAACTATTGCAAAAAAACAAAAAGAAAAACTAGCTTATACATAATTTTCATGTTACTATCAAACAAACCAACCCTTACACAACGAAATGCGCGAAGTTCTGAAACGCATTCAACTCGAAATGGGGTAACTATTTGCCATACAAACTCCCATAGTTTGCCCTCGTTCTGCTGTCGTCCATTCACGTCGTTTATACAATCACCTCCGGAGCCTTACCAGAGCCACTTGTCGCGATGAGAGCTCCTCGGATCCACGGCAAGTGGAGTGTCAACACTGATATTAAGATCAACTTCATCAACGGTGTTTCGTGAAGCGGACTCTGATAGAGAGAGAGAGAGAGAGAGAGAGAGAGAGAGAGAGAGAGAGAGAGAGAGAGAGAGAGAGAGGCGAGTGCATCAGGCTCATGAAGGAACTGGTAAGATAAAGGTAAAAGGTAATGAAAACGAGAGGAGGAAGAAGACAGAGAATGGCGAGAATTGCAAAAATCAAAAGGGTAAAAAAATAATAAATAAATAAATAAAATAAAACTAAAAAGGGAGTAATATAAATCTTAAAATGTAAGATTTAAGATTTAGGATTAACGAGTAAACGAATATATGCACAGTAAAAAAATAAACAATGAGATGGGCCTAAGTATAGTGTTCTATGAGTGGAGAAAAGTAAACAAATAATAATAATAAAAGAGCAACAATTAATAAAACCAAATCTACAAGTTAAAATGACATTATAATCACGCAATACCAATCCGATAGCGCCTATAAAAGAATAAATCTCTTTAAATGCATAAGCACTTATAAGGACGGAAATTATGAAATGGATTTGATGAAAGGAGAGAGCGAGAAAAAAAAAAGAGGCGAGAAAGAAAAAAAACTGATACTCAAAGATCATAAAAAGAGAAAATTAAAAAAACGTAAGATTCAAAGGATTTATTGGCAAAAAAAGTTAGGGGAAAAAGAAAAAAAAAAAAGTTAGGAAATCGCTGGTCCCAGATGTAAAAAGCAAAAAAAAAAAAAAAAAAAAAAAAAATTGAAAAGGCATGAAAAGTTCAGTCCAAGACTGAGAGCGACGAGAGAATAATAAAAAGAAAAATTGGGCCTAAAGATTAATACCATTCACTTTAGCAAAAAAAAAAAAAAAAAAAGATAAATGGATTTTGATTTCTTTCAACAAAAGTTATATATAAAAAAGAATAAGATTCATAGAGATAACTGATGAAGAAGGGACGAGCCACCTGGATTTCGTAGCACTAACGAGATTTTGGACATTTTTTCATTCTTCGCGTGAGTTTCTCTGAGGATAATAAAATTAATGGCTGGTTAATAACTCACATTAATATTACTGACACGGAATATATTACAACAATAATGTTCGATTCTCTTTTTACTACAGAAACTGATTTAATCCATCAACTGAAAAAAATAGGTAGATTTATTGCGTTGTGAAGTTCGTATCTTGCCTCACTCGACCTCATCAAAATACCATATTTAGAAAAAGAAATCTAATAGATAATTCGGTGTTACCAAGGAAATGGCATAGTTTATGCATACATGATAGATATTCTCCTTAAATTCACACCCGTTCTAAAATACATGCAACACACATATTAGCTAAAAGTAACGCTTGCTTAGCAAAAAAAAAAAAAAAAAAAAAAAAAAAAAAAAAAAAAAAAAAAATCCTAGCAGATTACCTAATGAAAAAAAAAATCATATCAATGTGATATTCTATCAAAACAATCTTTCATAAAAGATCCAGTATAAACATTTCTTAAGAAATGCTTTACAATCTCTCATCCACACTCGTAGCCATTACTCGAAAATTCCTGAAATGACTTCTCATATAAATTATTATGAATACAATGATTATGACAACTATTTCTTCAAACGTAAATAAAAAGTTAATGTTTATGAAATAATGTGTATAAAAGAAAAATGCTTCTCGCTCTTATATAACTTTAAATTACCAACACTCATCAGCCTCTTCACGTTGTTTTTAAAAGTTATGTTAACACTGGCTCCTTGCTCGTTAAAGCTACTCAAGAGGACTACTGTAATATTCTGTTTGTTTGTTTGTTTGCTTGTTTGTTTGTATTTGTATTTCCACAATTCCATACTTTATGATAACAGAAATCTCTCATCGTCAAATGTCAGAACTCATATAATAATAATAATAATAATAATAATAATAATAATAATAATAATAATAATAATAATAATAATAATAATAATAATAATAATCTTTTTACTATCATTTAAAAAATAACAATAAAAAGTAATGATAATATAAAATACTAATACTGTACTACCAACTACAGCTATAATAATATTAAGTAATAATAACCAATAATAGAATAATAATAATAATAATAATAAAGAAAAAGATCAAGCGTTCATCCAACAGAGTCAAAGGCCAAGCATTGGGATCTATGAGGTCATTCATGCACTGAAAAGGAAATTGTCAGTAAGAGGGTTTGGAAGGTGTAAGAGGGGGTAAAACCTCAAAGCATTTGCTCTATGAATCAATAGTTAGGATAGGGCGGAAAGTAAGATGGAAGAAAGAGAGAATATGAAAGGAGGTACAGAAAAAGAAACGAAAGGGGTTGCAGCTAGAGAGAGAGAGAGAGAGAGGAGAGAGAGAGAGAGAGAGAGAGAAACCCCACTAACGACGACGCACATTTCAGAATACCAGAGCTTATCTCATCCTGCGAAAATCTTCTGAGAGATTTTCTCTGGAGCGAGTCGCCTCCTCTCCCTATATATAGTACATAAATCTTTTTCCTACTTCCTTAGCATGCCTTAGCGGCCGAAGGAAATACCCCCTCACTTCCTTCCCTCCCTCCTTACTTCCTGTCAGTTTCAATCTCCTCTCTCTCTCTCTCTTCTCTCTCTCTCTCTCTCTCTCTCTCCAAGACGAACCAACGGTTTCTTTCCTCATATTCACTCTCCCCCAGATTTTATATCGTGAGAGAA
>NC_061108.1:7726235-7731235 GCF_015104395.2 Macrobrachium nipponense
AAGCTACACCCACTTTTAACCTTTTAACTTTTCTTTTAGTGTTAATTATTTTTAATGAACACCACAATATTCTTTGGAAGCTTGACTCTCAAGTCAATGGCCCCTAGTGGGTTTGTTCCGCATGAATAGGGTTCATCGTCTGAATAATAATGATAATAACAATAATTTTCTCTATATTTCTGATAATTAGTTTCTCATAATCAACGAGACTGCTAAACAATTGACCTATACTCATGGTGTTAATCTGGTATTTCTGATATCAAACTGAATGTCAATTGCAGTTATTTCTTAATTATTATCAATACTGAAAATATATGGAAGATATATTTTAATTGTATGCAAGATACATCCTAGACAGTGCAATTAAAATAGATACTCCTCATATTCTTGGTATTGATAATACCGAAGAAATACCAGATCCTGACATTCAATTTGGTATCAGGAATACCAGATTAACAACATGAATATAGAGATCAATTGCTGATTATGAGAAAGGAATGATCAGAAAAATAGAGAAAATTCTTTATAAAATAAATTTGGTAATTCTGCCATTCTTTTCAATAAGACATGTATCCGAGGAGGTCTGCTACCTGATTATAATAATAATAATAATAATAATAATAATAATAATAATAATAATAATAATAATAATAATAATAATAATAATAATAATAATAATGAGGTTAATATAGGAGAGGGATCTTCAGGGCGACTCACTGTCCCCACTACTCTTCGTAGTAGCCATGATTCCCATGACAAAAGTACTACAGAAGATGGATGCCGGGTACCAACTCAAGAAAAGAGGCAACAAAATCAACCATCTGATGTTCATGGACGACATCAAGCTGTATGGTAAGAGCATCAAGGAAATAGATACCCTAATCCAGACTGTAAGGATTGTATCTGGGGACATCAGATGGAGTTTGGAATAGAAAAATGCGCCTTAGGTCAACATACACAAAGGCAAAAGTAACGAGAACTGAAGGGATAAAGCTACCAGATGGGAGCAACATCAAACACATAGATGAGACAGGATACAAATACCTGGGAATAATGGAAGGAGAAGATATAAACCACCAAGAGATGAAGGACACGATCAGGAAAGAATATATGCAGAGACTCAAGGCGATACTCAAGTCAAAACTCAACGCCAGAAATATGATAAAAGCCATAAACACATGGGCAGTGCCAGTAATCAGATACAGCGCAGGAATAGTGGAATGGACGAAGGCAGAACTCGCAGCATAGATCAGAAAACCAGGAAACAAATGACAATACACAAAGCACTACACCCAAGAGCAAATACGGACGACTATACATAACACGAAAGGAAGGAGGGAGAGGACTACTAAGTATAGAGGACTGGCGTCAACATCGAAAAACAGAGCACTGGGGCAATATCTGAAAACCAGTGAAGACGAGTGGCTAAAGAGTGCATGGGAAGAAGGACTAATAAAAGTAGACGAAGACCCAGAAATATACAGAGACAGGAGAAAGACAGAAGAACAGAGGACTGGCACAACAAACCAATGCACGGACAATACATGAGACAGACTAAAGAACTAGCCAGCGATGACAATTGGCAATGGCTACAGAGGGGAGATCAAAGTACGATAGACGGAAAAAACATCTCTCCCATATGTAGGAAGTGCAATACGAAAAATGAAAACCATAAACCACATAGCAAGTGAATGCCCGGCACTTGCACAGAACCAGTACAAAAAGAGGCATGATTCAGTGGCAAAAGCCCTCACTGGAGCCTGTGCAAGAAACATCAGCTACCTTGCAGTAATAAGTGGTACGAGCACCAACCGAAGGAGTGATAGAAAACGATCAGGCAAAGATCCTGGGACTAGGTATCAGAACGGATAGGGTGATACGTGCAAACAGACCAGACGTGACGTTGATTGACAAAGTCAAGAAGAAAGTATCAATCATGATGTCGCAATACCATGGGACACCAGAGTTGAAGAGAAAGAGAGGGAAAAAATGGATAAGTATCAAGATCTGAAAATAGAAATAAGAAGGATATGGGATATGCCAGTGAAATCGTACCCATAATCATAGGAGCACTAGGCACGATCCCAAGATCCCTGAAAAGGAATCTAGAAAAAACTAGAGGCTGAAGTAGCTCAGACTCAGCAGAAGAGTGTGATCCTAGAAAACGGCACACATAGTAAGAAAAGTGGATGGACTCCTAAGGAGGCAGGATGCAACCCGGAACCCCACACTATAAAATACCACCCAGTCGAATGGAGGACTGTGATAGAGCAAAAAAAAAAAAAAAAAAAAAAAAAAAAAAAAAAAAAAAAATAATAATAATAATAATATAATAATAAGAGCAACAGAGACTGGAGCTCAGAAGCAAACCAGAGGAAGAAATGGATAAGAGAAGAAAATAAGGAAATATGGAGATGCTACATCAGATAATAATAATAATAATAATAATAATAATAATAATAATAATAAAAATTAGACTAAAGAACTAGCCAGCGATGACAATTGGCAATGGCTACAGAGGGGAGAGCTAAAGAAGGAAACTGAAGGAATGATAACAGCGGCACAAGATCAGGCCCTAAGAACCAGGTATGTTCAAAGAACGATAGACGGAAATAACATCTCTCCCATATGTAGGAAGTGCAATACGAAAAAAATGAAACCATAAAACCACATAGCAAGTGAATGCCCGGCACTTGCACAGAACCAGTACAAAAAGAGGCATGATTCAGTAGCAAAAGCCCTCCACTGGAGCCTGTGCAAGAAACATCAGCTACCTTGCAATAATAAGTGGTACGAGCACCAACCTGAAGGAGTGATAGAAAACGATCAGGCAAAGATCCTCTGGGACTGTGGTATCAGAACGGATAGGGTGATACGTGCAAACAGACCAGACGTGACGTTGATTGACAAAGTCAAGAAGAAAGTATCACTCATTGATGTCGCAATACCATGGGACACCAGAGTTGAAGAGAAAGAAAGGGAAAAAATGGATAAGTATCATGATCTGAAAATAGAAATAAGAAGGATATGGGATATGCCAGTGGAAATCGTACCCATAATCATAGGAGCACTAGGCACGATCCCAAGATCCCTGAAAAGGAATCTAGAAAAACTAGAGGCTGAAGTAGCTCCAGGACTCATGCAGAAGAGTGTCATCCTAGAAACGGCACACATAGTAAGAAAAGTGATGGACTCCTAAGGAGGCAGGATGCAACCCGGAACCCCACACTATAAATACCACCCAGTCGAATTGGAAGACTGTGATAGAGCACATAATAATAATAATAATCTGTACCTCATTTTCCAGTTTTCTCTCTTCAATCTGGCTGTAACCTCTCTAACGATTATCTGCCACTTCTACCAGCTCCTTAATTTTCTAGATCTCTTTATTTTGCTGTCCAACCCCTCCAACTCCCTCTTTTCACATTCGTAGGCGCCGAATAACCCAAAGTGCCCCAGTGCTCGGCTCGACAGAATACTTTTCATGAAACAAAAAATCTCGACCGAGTACAATGAGAACAACTTGTTGGTGTGAGTGAATTCGTACCGAAGTTTATAATTATCGATAGCTGCCTTTAGATAATGAACCCGGCTGGTAAAAATAGTCTTATCCTTATTGGAGAAGCAGAATTACCAGGTATTTTTTACCCCAAATTACAAAGGCGCTATGTTTAGTCACATTCGCCCCGACAAAGAGGATTAAGTTGATTCAAAAACCTATATTCTTTTTATATTGCTTCATTGTTATTTTCTAACCATTATTCTCAGCCAGTCAGCAGAGCACAAGCTACGTCTACATCTCGCCTTTATTAATGTAATAAATATTTTGCTTATGTCCTACTTTGCATGTATATATATATATATATATATATATATATATATATATATATATATATATATAATCTAATAAAAGGAGCCCATAAAACACCAAAATGTAGAGAGAAAAGTACTATATTTCAGAGACTGCTGTCTCTCTCTTCAGGTATATGAATGAGAAAAGTTTACAGAAAAGGTGGTATTTATACATCTAGTTTTAAATTTAGGCTTATCCTTTGCCCTAATGCCAGACCGCAAAAACAACCTAGACTTCATAGTGGCTTTTGATAAATCATATCTGACAAAAACTACAGCCGTGAAGAGATATGTTTTAAAAGGAGTGTTACTAAATTGCTTTAACTGACCTTCATAAGAAATATCCTGTTCCCGCAGATTCATGATAGCCATCCACTCGCTAAAAAAGTTAGATGTTATAATAAGTAGATCCGACAAAGACGGCAAAATTGTAATAATGGACCAAAGACTTCTACCTCGACAAAAATCAACCAGCTCCTTAGCGACACAAATACTTACGAAAAACTGACGAAAAATCCCCTCCAGAACGTTCCCCACAGAATTTTTTCGGAAAGTAAGATTAATTGGCCAAGACAAAAGGAGTATTGAACTATTAGAGAAATTTAAAGTAAAGGTTAATCCTAATTACCCTACTTTTATGGTCTTCCCAAAACTCACAAAGACAATCTTCCATTCAGACCCATCGTTTCATGCGCCGGAGCTTTCAATTACAAAATTTCCTAAATGGTTAGCTGGCCTCCTTTCTCCTTTTTTAGGCACTTTTTTTCTCCCAGTCACATCAAACCATTCGGAAGAACTTTTGTCACAAATTCAGAGAAGCACATATACCACTTCACAACATAAAACATTTAAGCCTTGACGTAGACTCCTATTCACAAAAGTACCAGTACAGGACGTTCTTCAGTTTTTAAGGGAAAAATTATCCCCCTATTCAGATCAATTCCCTTTGGCACTTGACAAAATAATAAAGTTAGTTGAATTATGTGCATCTAATACGTATTTGTTCATTCGGGGAATCATTTCTACAGCAAAAATTCGGGTGTAGGTATGGGTAGTCCTTTAAGTCCTATTTTAGCCATCTGTACATGGAATACTTGAAACTACAGTAATAAATGCAATAAAACCCAAAAACATGCTGTGGATGAGAT
>NC_061108.1:7736235-7746235 GCF_015104395.2 Macrobrachium nipponense
TTAATTCCATATCAAAATGTTATGAAAAATGTCTCAGTCGTTCAACTGGTATTTTTATTAATGATTAATAAACAGTTCTTCAAACTTATTTATGACACAAACTTATTTATGACACAGACTTACTTATGACACAACCTTCATCGGTTCATCACCATACAGGTGTCAGACTGAAGCTTACATTTTCAGGTTTAAATATCCTATGATCACGCATGCGAATAGAATGAAAATTTCTTCGTTTTAATAAAAAAAATAAAAATCCGGTAAGCAAACATACCTGTATTTTAATTAAAATAAGTTGCATCCCTTACAAGCATTTCAGAATTGTCTTTTAATTGAAATATGGTGGTCTTGCAGTTTCGTGGTGGTGAAAACTTGGGTTTGAATAACAATTCGTTATTGCGTCTTATATAACTGGTATGTATGTATGTATGTATGTATGTGAAATAATATATATAATATATATATATATATATATATATATATTATATATATATATATGTATATATATATATATATATATATATATATATACTGGATAAGTAAGTTTATCATGACAGAAGGTAAAATTAATTCATTGATATAAGTTGTAATGAATTCCATTAAAAAAATGTGATGTTAAAAAATGGAAAAATGGAAAATACATATTTCAAACGCAATCTCTCTCTCTCTCTCTCTCTCTCTCTCTCTCTCTCTCTTCTCTCTCTCTCTCACCCCCAAAGACAGCGACATCTTTCGGCAACCTGTGATGATGCCTATCACAAAGGAACCTAAAGGTGCGAGTGTTGTTAAACGGACCGACCCGCTTATAACCGTAAACAGGCGCACTTTTCCGCTTCGAGGGGGGCATCATTAGTCGAAATTTGCCCCCCCCCCCCCCCACCAACGCCTTTGGTAATCAGTTGCTATTACCCAGTTCGTTTCTGAACTTCCAGTGCATGCTCATTGGATGACTATACTCTGTTTTTTTTCCATCTGTCCATCCGCCTCTGGTGTTTTTGTATGGTAACACTGCGTCCCGGGCTTTAAATAGTTACGGTATGCGTAAGTTTTAGATAAATAAAAGGATATCTGGGTGTACATTTGCAACTGAAAAGAGTGTTAATAATTTACTGTATGCGAAGTACACCGTTAAAATTCGAAATAGGATATTATTATTATTGTTGAATGTAAGCTGAATGTAACTATCTAAAGCCCGGGACGCAGTGTTACCATACGGAAACACCACAGGCGGATGGACAGATGGAAAAAAAACAGAGTATAGTCATTTGGTAATATCCGTTTCGTTTCATAGCTTCAGTTTCATCCTATATGCTTTAGAATTCAGGCCAAAAGTCAAGCGCTGGGACCTATGGATTCATTCAGCGCTTAAACAGAAATTGAGAGTGAAAGGTTTAAAAAGCGCAACAGGAGGAAAACTTCTCAGGTGCACTGAGCACCAATTGTTAAGTGGGAAATAAAATGGAAGAAAATGAATATGAATGGAAGTAAAGTAAAAGGAATGAAATGGGATGCAGCTAGGGGCCGAAAGGACGCTGCTAATACCTACCTCGCACCGCGTGAGGTACACTGACGGCACTAACGCCCTAAGGGATTAACTAAATTCAGATTGCAAGAAAAAAGGAAAAATAAGATTAAATGACTATTATATAACGCTTCAAAATCGAAACATGACAGATAATGGAATGCAAACACCCTTTTAATTATCGTATTCAACCGCATATGGGGCCAAATCTATGGCATTATTTCATCTCAAAGTTATAAAAAAAATAAATTTAACAGACAGAATCTCTCTCTCTCTCTCTCTCTCTCTCTCTCTCTCTCTCTCTCTCTGGGGATGTTATGACATATTTTTTACTAATATCATTAATCCTTTAACCCTGTTTGTGCATCTACGCACTTTGATGGCATAATTTTCTGTCAGTGAAGGCTGAGATAAAAACCTCATCTTTTATTCGACAATGTTATACTAATACTAATAATAATTAGAGGTGCTGCATCAAACGCATTTTGCCCTCATTAACAGGATCAGAGGACAAAAAAAAAAAAAAAAAAAAAACAATGGATTTACGAACACAATGACACTATGGGGAACAGGACACTGAACTCGCCCGCTCAATGCAACGCAAGCAGTAATTATAAAAGCAAAGAGGATTACACAGCGCATGCGCCTTCCTATTCAGGCACAAAAGGCTTCCATAACCTTTAATCGTTCTCTCTCTCTCTCCTCTCTTCTCTTCTCTCTTCTCTCTCTCTCTCGGCTGGCCTGGTGCTGTCCGTTATACAATGCATATCCTCTCCATCCGAGTATTGGGACGCATTTTACGACAAAGCTAAACTTGCTTTACTGCAAGAGACCCCGTGAGATTAGGTAGGCATAATATCACACGCCGAAGGTTGTAAAGCAAAATCGTTCAGTTTCGACGCCAATGGGAACGATACTTTGATTGGGAGAATCGCAATAACGAATGCTTTGGAACTTGTAACGGAGTTCAGTTGGGACTTGGTTGCACTGTGCACTAGTATATAAGATATGAATAAAGAGAGAGAGAGAGAGAGAGAGAGAGAGAGAGAGGGGAGAGAGAGAGAGAGAGGAGGGGGGAAATATTATATATATATATATATATATATATATATATATTATATTATATACACACATACATACATACATACATACATACTACATACATACATACATACATATATATAATATATATATATATTATATTTATATATATATATATATATATATATAATATATATATATATCAAGCAGAGATGAGAGGAACTACATATGTTACTGAAAAGAGAGAGAAAGACAGAGAGGAACTGCAAATGTTACTCGAGAGAGAGAGAGAGAGAGAGAGAGAGAGAGAGAGAGAGAGAGAGAGAGAGAGAGAGAGAGATGAACATCCCCCTTACACTTTCTGGCTCAACCTCTCTGCTTTACTTGCGGCATTTCAGAACATCGAGGCTTCTATCTAAATATCTCGTTTCCCAGTCTCTCCCCACGACCAAACCTTCCTCAAAACCCTGGCCCCACCCCTGCCCCTACCTTAGCCATTTCAAAATTCCAATGTACTACACATTATTGTTCTCTCAATCCTCCAAACTCCACATCTTCCACGAAACACATTCAGCTTAGCCTTGTATTCACATTCATTTTTCATACTCCAATTCCATAAAGGAGCGTGGGCTCAGTTCTCAATCCGTTATTTCCAATTCAAATTACGTCTTACATAAATAATCATCATAATATCAACATCTTTTAAATTAAGCTTTCAGTTATTCTGTTATTTAGACCATCTCCCCAATAAACATCCGTATTGAATTGAATTGAATATAGAAATTCACAGTAAAAGGTTTTGAAAAGGTGTATCGGGAGGAAAACCTCAAAGCAGTTGCACTATGAAACAATTGCTACGAGAGGGTGGAAAGTAAGATGAAAGGGAGAGAATATGAAAGGAGGTACAGTAAACCGAACAAAAGGGGTTGCAGCTAGGGGGGCCGAAGGGATGCTGCAAAGAACATTAAGTAACGCCTACAGTGCACCGCATAATGTGCACTGAAGGCGCTAACTCCCTACGGGGACAATCCATATCGATATTCTGAAGGCGTTAATGAATTACAAGTCATTCGAAAAGATATGTCCCTGAATATATAAAGTTACAATAAAACATTTAAAGAAAATGTAGTTTCAAGTTATATGTATAAAATTGTATAACAAATTTCTGTGCGTTTAAATGGATTATTTGTAAAATTTAATTATATATTTCTGTGCGTTGAAAATGATTATTCATGAAATAATTACAAACTGTTCTGCGTAACAAATGCGAAAAAATGAAAAATTGTTTCCGCATGATCCTAAAAAACACATTTTGGTGGAGAATATGTAAGTTAAACCTAATTTTTTTCTGATTAAAGATATTTCAGAAGAGTAAAACTGTTTCAATATTTTTCATACAACAGATTTTTGACCCAGGAAATTTAAAGTGTTTATTTATTTATTTATTTTTGTTAAGGAAATGATTTTAGAATGTGAAAATAATTCAGGTTTTCCTGGTGCTGATTCCTTCCAAGAAAATATTAAAAAATCCTGAAGATTTTGCAAGAATATTAATGATGTCAAAAATGTCAGAATTTTTGTACACCTAATGATGACATGGAAACCAAAAATGCTTCAGAAATAACTGTGATGATATTACGAATTTTTAGTGTAGCATACTTAGTTAATTTACAAATAAAGTTAAGACTGAAAAATTCATAAATCAAATAGAGAAGTGTATCTTATCTTATTACACTCTCTCTCTCTCTCTCTCTCTCTCTCTCTCTCTCTCTCTCTCTCTCTCTCTCTTTTCATTTCATGGATTACACTCTCCATGCGTTTGTTTAATAACATAATAAGAGAATGATTCTAGGCCATTGTTAATAAGAATAAAGCTCTCTCACTGATTTATTTAGAAATAACTTCATTCATTACACCGCCTCCAAGTAGAGTTTGACGTAATTAACTACAAACATATTAATATTCACCTTATGGGGAAAGATTGTGGTAACTGGAAGCCTCATCAGTACTCTCTCTCTCTCTCTCTCTCTCTCTCTCTCTCCTCTCTCTCTCTCTCTCTCTCTCTAAATATTATGTGCGCGATTAATAATTGTATAAAGTTCACTGATTGTTTCTCTTATGGAAACCTTATAGTACATTATTTAGCGTTCTTCATTTGCATTCCTCTCTCTCTCTCTCTCTCTCTCTCCCCTGGATGTCATGTGCGTGATCACTCTTGGGAGCTACTTAATAGCCCTTAATACCTTTAATATGGCTCCATTTTTTACCAGTTGTATAGCACACACCAAGAGCTTTAATATGATGAAAACGTTTTCTGTGGCGAAGAAAACGTCAGTTTTAAGACATCTGAAACGCTGTGCCCCAAAATCCATCGAAACAAAAGAGCTGGTAACTTTAAGGTGCCGAAAATATTCTCGGCTCTCAGGCCACGTGGATAACTGGCAGTATACGTACATATACACACTACTTGTATAAGGGTGAGAGTCAGTCCACCGAAATATAGTCGTTAGCTTGAGACCAGAGTGTTTCAATGGGCCTTTTATACTTGAGACGTATCCTGTTTTAACAGAAGAAATTATTTACATAGATACATACATACATATGTACAAACATACGTACGTACGTACATACATACATACATACTATATATATATATATATATACCTATATATATATATATATATATATATATACTTATGTACTTATATTTATATACATACACACCACACACACACACACATATATATAATATATAATCATAAATTATATAATATATATTATATATTATATTAATATATATATATACATATATATATATATATATATATAGATATATATATATACATATAAAACATATATATATATAGAGATATTATAGATAGAGAGAGAGAGGAGAGAGAGAGAGAGAGAGAGAGAGAGAGAGAGAGAGGTAGCTCTATCAGATATTTCCCTGGCAAGTGTGGCTTCGATGAATACACACTTTCAAATTAATTACGTAAAATTTGTATATCGGAAAAAAAAAAAAGCCACGACCCACGGCGTTCATCATGGCCATATTTCCGTCCTCGGACGCAAACAATAACCTTTTCAAAGCTGATGGGGAGTTTTTTCATATGTTTTTTTTCCTGGCCCCAGGGAAAACAAGAACAGGGTTCATGCCAATGCAAAATTCACGATGCCACGCTACCCTGCCGATCACAGCAGAGATATAGAATCCACAGTGTCTCCAATTCCAAAGTCGTTTGGTGTATTATGAGCGAAATAAACGTTGTGGAGGACATTTGAGAAACGGCTTCAATTTTCTGCTGCTTAGTCGGTTACGCCTTTTTTGCATCAAATGATAAATGGACCTTTTAAGTTGATTTATTCGTTCGTATAAAATTTGCCAACTGGTCCTCGAAAGTAATATACTGCTGTAGTGCCTATCCTGTATTGCTGTCATACCAATATCCTTAAAAAGACATTTGATTTAATTGTATATATGAAACTTGCCAAATTGTTTTCAAAGGTAATATATCGATATAGTGCCTACATTTTATTTCTGGTATACTAATAACCTTAAAATAGATCACAAAGATTTTTTAGATCTTTTAAAAACTTTGATTACGTAGTTAATGACTGAACTTATGCAAGAACTGTGCACTAAATATTTTATCACAAAAAGGCAACGTTACCATAGGCTTATCAGAGTTTAAAGAGAGAGAGAGAGAGAGAGAGAGAGAGAGAGAGAGAATGTGGCTGTCACCGATACCTGACGTGAGATAACGTTCGACACAGGAATGACAGCGTCACGGCGGGGGCCACAAATCATTTATTCATCGGATAACCTCATCGGGCAGGAAAGGCCTCCTGTCAGCCTATAGCGCCTCCACCGCCCCCCACCCCCCACCAAAAAAAAAAAGAGAAGTCAGAAATCGAAAAGGAAAACGGACAAAAAGACAGAAAATCGAAGCCTCGAAGCCTCATGCCGGGAGGAGGAGGAGGAGGAGGAGGAGGATGGTGCCCGTGCAATGGACTTCCATTCATGGCCCATTTCGTTCGGACTCCTGGCAAGACGACACCTCACTGAATAATACTTTAATATTATATTTTTATTATATTTCTTTATTATATAATTTTCCTGTTGGAAGGAGAAGCCGTGCAGAGCAGCAATGAAAAACCCTCTGGAGGACGTTGCACCTAGGTGAAATGCTCATTAACAGTGCAACCGGCAATCGCATTGCAAACAGCATTGCCTTGTATCATTTTGTGCAACCTTGTTGTTCATGTCTCCTGAATCATGAAGGACGCTGAATTATTCTGGAGGCAAATGCTCGGCTGAAAGCACACGAGGCTGTTCTAGTTGTGTCTTATTTCAGTATTCCTTTTCTGATCACGAGTTTTAGTTATTAGAATATTTAGTCTATTTAGAATAAAGAATACAGAATTAAGGCCAAAGGCCAAGCGATGGGAAGTTTTAAAGATATAACAGAATTAAAATCTTGCAGCTGCAATATGCAACAGTTGCCAAAAAGGTGGGAAGTCAGATAGAGAGAATATGAAAGAGGTCTCAGCTATAGGGCCCGAGAAGACGCTGTAAAGACCTTTATGTTATGCCTACAGTGCACCACGTGAGGTGCACTGATGGCACTGCCCCCTTACGGGATTTAGTTTATATATATAGTCTATAAGTTAACTAACGCTTTCTAGTTTTTATTTTTTTTTATGACTGATTCTCTGAATAAGTAATTATTATATTACTTCAATTATTCGCCATTATTCTACTCTTTATAATCCATGCCATTCTCCCCATAGGAAATATTCCATAGTTTCACAATCTACAGAAAGCTTCCATTCACCTGAGGCCTGAAATTTACCAGGTCAATGAATTGTTACCTATATAGCTTCGCATTTTTCCTAACTCCGCCTTTCTATCATTTTTCAACGCTCTGTTTCGTTTGGGTTGTATTTTTTATGTTTTTTTTTATAGTTGGTTCCATTAACTTGGGAGGTTTCGCAGATGCTCTCAAACTTCTGAAATAGTTTGGTCTATATTACACCATTCTTTTCATACATTTCTTTTCATAAATTGTAATAATTTTTCATTGACGTATTTTTCAAGCTGGCTAGTGTCTTCATATAAGCATTTTTTTTTGCATAATCAGAGTTACAACCGCATTTATACTTCAGGGTAAATTTCATTTATCGATATTTTTACTAATAGTTTCCTTAGTTTCATTCAGTATTACTATTAATCTGTATCCTCATATATTTCGACAGTTTTCCTATAACAACTATATTTTTACTGCAGCAAATTATATTTTTACTTTACTTGAAAAAAAAAATTTCTTTAACACTTTTTAAAATCATTTAATAAAAATATACCTATGTTATTTTCATACTATTTTTTTACATAATTTTAAAAATATACTTATTTTTCCATACCATCTTTTTTAATTTGTTTGAAATATATTTTTTCCCTTTTCATACTCTCTTTTTTACTTTGGAAAATATTTGTTTATTTTCTCTCGTGTTGGTTTCATTTGAAGAATATATTTTTTCTACTCATACTATCTTTATTCCTCACTTTAATTACTGTTCTTCTCCCGTGTATTCTATCTGCTCCAAATAATGTGTTTATGACCCCAGACTTCAACAGAGGCTCCCCAACAAAGTATACTGACAACATTGACAGTGTAAATCTTTTCATCGCTTCACGAGACACAATAAATCCGTGTGTCAATAAATGAGCCAAGTGACATGACCACTCATGCATAGGACTCCAGTAATAGGATTTCATTACACCTTAATTTGAAACGGTTCGGACACAGGACACTGATGCATTAGCAAGATAACGAAGACTATTTAAAAAATTGATAAAATTTCAATTTGCAATTTCGCGTCATTATCAGTTACGTTTCTACTGTTATTACTAAATGTCTACCTCGTATCGGAATCGAACCCGTGGCCCTAATGTAAGAGGTAAGGACACTACGGTCTGAGAGACGATATACAGAATATTCAATTTAGAATGAGGGTCAAGCGCTGGGACCTATGAGGTCATTCGGCGCTGAATGGAAACTTGAGAGTAAGAGGTTTAAAAGGCGTAACAGGAGGAAAGCCTCGTAGTTGCAATATGGAAAAATAAACGTCAGTAGAGGGTGGAAAGTATGACGGAAGAAAGAATATGAAAGGTGGTGCAGTAAAAGTAATAAAAAGGGTCGTAGCTAGAGGCCGAAGGGAAGCTGCAATGAGACTTAAGTAATGCCTGCAGTGCACCGCATGAGGTTCACTGTGGGCACTACCCCTGACCCCCGCCCCCACCTTAAGGGAATACCATCTGAGCTTCAACTGTCAAAAGAAATTTGAAACTAAGCTGTTACGCAATTCTTAGGAAACTATCTGGGATGGTTGTACCTGCAGCATCCAACCCTGGGTTCGATCCTAATGTGGGAGGCTGATATCCATATCAGTTGCACGCGTTATTGAGTATTAATTTCCAGCAGTGTCATAATAATTATCACACTGATCAACGTCAAGTTGTTCGTGACGTAAAAAATAACTCATCTTTTAACTAGTTCCTCACAGAGGGGAGATGCTTCTCCAACCGCTGACATAATGTGATGAAAGAATTCGGCTCTGCCACAGGTACCAGTAACTTGAATAAAGCTTCAGGTGTCAGTAACTATTCTATATATATATACATAATGTATAAATATATATCATACACATATAATTATATACATATATATAAACATTATATATGTATATATATATATATAAATATATATATATATATATTATATATATATATATATATATATATATATATATACTATACTATATATATATATATATATATATATATATATACACGTATATATATCTTCCTGAGAATGATTCCCCAAGTATGAATAAATGCAGATAAAATCCGTCTGACAAAATTTGCTTTTTTTACCTGAAACAACATCGAACAACCAATCATATAAAAAAAAACTGACAACCAATACACCTCAAAGTAAACAATAAACGGTCAGCATTAACGAATCCCACTCCGAAGAAGAAGAAGAAGAAGATGAAGAAATAAACGACGCGAGGCATGCGCACTAAGAATAAACAAAACCCAGGAATGCGCACCGAGTGCGGGTGGTGACTTGGGATTCGCAGACCAGAAGAGCAACAGCAGCAGCAGCAGTAACACTTGGCACCTAGATCGGCCTCCTAACACCTGCCATTGTTATCGCCAGTCTAAAGTTGCAGTGCAGGATGTTGGCTGCCACCTTTAACTACACGATGCTCCTGTTTTTTTTTTTATTCTATATATTTCCTAAAAGTTTATATCATTTTAAACTTACAGAGTGGCAATATGAAATAAAATATTGTTTTGGATGGTGGAGTGTGGGATGTACTAAAAGTGTAGGTTTTATGTCAGTTTTATTCTCTCTCTCTCTCTCTCTC
>NC_061108.1:7751235-7778735 GCF_015104395.2 Macrobrachium nipponense
CACTGATCGTTTCATTTCAGTACATTCGGAATTTGGAAATATTTAGGCATTAACTTACACTGTACTCTTGCCAGAATGTGGTAGGAAGACAGAATCATATACACTCAATAGATTTTTGCAGTTAATTTCTTGCTCATTTTCATTGAATCCTACAACAGCTCATGATGTTAGAATAACAACATAAATCCGTCTTTCGTTAATTCTTGAAGAGGAATATCTTATTCTGTTACGGCCCTCAAAAAGCTATTCATTTGCCTTCCTACATAATATGTTTATGACTGATAATTGCATCCAACGCTTCCATATTTCACCAGCATTTATATCTATTTACGTTTTAAGATCAACATGTACAGACTTAAAATAATATCTTTAAGTAACATCATGCTTTGATCTACTTTTGAGCCCGTTTTATCAGCGTCCTTATTGATCTTGCATCAGTTCATTCATTCTTAAAGAGGCAAGGAATCGCCAACAAAAGTCATAAAACTATGAAATCTGAGTTTTACAGAGACTGTAAAGAAAATCTGCGAAAAACTCCACCAAAGAGGTACATTTGGCTTGAAACGTCTTAAAGTTTGGGAACATAACTGCTTCAGAATGTCCAAAAACGGTCAGAACTTTTCGTCTTTTCCCCTGCGCTTTATGTAATTAATAGCAGTGAGGTTAACCGGGTAAATCAATAAGTGGAATAAGTATATTCATCGTAAAATCTAAATGCAGCATTTAGCAGCCACAGACCCTTTTCGTATGGGACACCGACTACGTAAAAAAAAAAAAAAATCAATTAAATCTTGGCGAGAAATTCACTTCGTACTTACCGCGTCGTAGTTAAAAGTACAAATCAAAATGAAAGGCTGAAATTTAGGTTGATGAATAAATATAGTGTAACGAGAATGATCGCCATCACAAATTATCATGATCATCGTTATCATCATTTCCGAAGACGCGTGACGTAATGGAATTCAGTGAAATGTCATCATTCACTCTTTGCTGTACATTTGTTTGTTTGTTTGTATGTTTTTTTTTACGTTGTATGGAACCAGTATGGTTATTCAGCAACGGGACCAACGACTTTACGTGACTTCCGAACCACGTCGAGAGTGAACTTCTATCACCAGAAATACACATCTCTAACACCTCAATGGAATGCCCGAGAATCGAACTCGCAGCCACCGAGGCGGCAGGTCAAGACCATACCGATCACGCCACTGAGGCGCCCTTTTTCCTGTACATTACCTTCAACCGAACTCCATTCATCTCCAGCTTCTCTTATCAATGTTTTGATCCGAGGTCTTCTAATTCTTCTGGTGCCCACAAACCAGATGACACAATAAGGTACTATGCTCCCAGCTGACACTATCACGTACTACTCTCCCTGAGGATACGACGGACATGTCCAAGTCATTATTATATTCATATGTGGGTATCTACATATGGAATTTCTCTATTTTCCCTTGTGGTATCACAAGCTCTACCCTGCAGCAGATTTAAATGGTCTGCTGGGCAGTCCATGACGCAATGCCCTAAATAATATTATTTATTTTATCCATACGACAAAATATTTAGGTCTTTCTTCATGTACCAGTCTCTTAATGTTTGAAAAAAACCCACTATTCAAGTTGCATATTTAAAACTCCTTAAGTCCTGGATAGTAAGACTTTTTAATCAATTCAAAAACATATTTAGGCTAAGTCACGAACCTGCATCTTGTTTTTTCACCTATCAGTTTCTTCATTCTTACGAAGGACATCCGCTGGTTTATGAAGGCTTCAAGTCAATTAAGGTTTAATCTTAGATCAGTTCAGGCTCCATTTCTCCTAATGTTTTCAAGAAACACTCCACTATTCTCGTTGATTAATCAAAACTCCTTCGTAACCTTCATACCTTCAAAAATAAAACCTTCAGCCTTGTGAAGACGTTCGCTGGTTTATGAAGGAAGTGAATTCAAGGTTTAAATTTAGTTCATTCCAGCACCCAGACACTTCCAGGACGTCTGTCATATTATAAGACCTCTGGAGTCTGGACACTTCCGTATAATATATGCAAGTGCGCCCCGTCAGCTGGAAGCGTAGAGTGGTAGCGTGATGGCTTTTACACCTGGAAAATGAATTCCTTTATGTGTATGTGTACGATTTTTTTTTTTTTTTTTTTGCAGTAGAAATATAATTTAAATTTTGATCTGATTTTACTTACTTATTTAGATTTTTATTAACTCGGTGATATATTACATATTTATTCTTAACATTAATCACTCAACTATATATATATTATTATATATATATAGGTATATATGTATAAATAGTAATAAGAATATATAATATATAGATATAAAATATATTTTCTACATATAGATATATATATATATATATTAGATATATACTATATATACACAAACACACGATAGTTTCATTTCTCGCCGGGGTCAAATGTGTGTGCAAGAGTTTCGAGTAAAAATAAAATTAATAAAATTCTAAAGATTTGCCCTCTTTGAGAGGCACCTAATTCGGGCTCATTCCACAGAGGACGTAAGTTAATTAAGTAAAGAAGTACAGGATTAGCATGGGGCAAAGATAACCACGCTGAGAATGTGATTTATAATGGAGGTACTCTGAATAATGTATACTCTACTGCTGCAAATACATTTTTCTCGAGAGGATATATGATCTACTGGTTAATAAGACAATTTATGATCTCTACTGACAGCAAGCTGCTATTGGTCTGTTATAACGCTTTTTATAATATTCTACTTATTTCTGCTCATGGTAACACTTTTGGTGAAACCAACTGCAATACATAAATGGTCAGAAATAACCACTTTCTTTTTTCCTAAATATTTTGGGGAATTTATACATAATTTCTTATGTGACAAGTGCAAATGTATTTAGTGTATCAACGAAATGTAAGTAATTACCAACGCCACTGATAAGGATATGGTTTTCAATGGATTATGTATTGAAGATGGTATGGTACAAATTATTATTATCATTTATACATAATCATTTGTCAACGTCTTCGTACCTTGGCTCCCCAATCCAACCCCACTCCCTCCTTATAAAAAAAATTCTCACCACATAGAAAACGGAATGCCCACGTAATAAAAAAAAACGGACACACATAAGTAAAAGATGGTATGCAACAAATGATTGTTGTCAATTACGCATACGCAATCATATGTAAAATTCAGGGTCTCCCCCAGCCCCCAAGAAAAGGTGCCACAAAGAGAGAGAGAGAGAGAGAGAGAGAGAGAGAGAGAGAGAGAGAGAGAGAGAGAGGACTGATGTAAGTAAAATAAGGCGATAGTGATGTTTTAGAGCCCCCAACCCTACCCCACCCCCTCCCTTTTTTTTATAGGGCCGTCATCAGCAGAAAATCCGTCTTCCCAACTTTAAGAAGAATCTCTTCCCCTAATATCGATTCTTCTTCGTCGCCACTCGGCCTTTCCCTGAATCGGCTTCTTTCCTCTTTTATCCATAGGCCTATCACACTTGACACTTCGCCACAACAAGAGCATTGGCTCTAATGATTCCCCTTGGCAGTTGCGACGTTAGATAAGTCCTAATTAGTGAGCCGACCGATAAATCAATCCTCTTAATGACGTAACGTTATTGGTAACTTCGCCACTTATGGCTGATTTCTGTGTTTGTGTTGCTAGGGAAGGTACACGTTCGGTTCTCGAACTATTTTGTCAACATGTAGATATTATAGGCTAAAAATTTGGCCTATACCAATCTCAAAAATTTTGAGTTAATACATTTCGAATTATACAGACACAAAAACATATATTTTTGGGGTAATTCTTAGCAATTTTATGCCTTGCTTGCAACTTGGCGTTATTGAGAGCAAAGATAAATTTATTTCAATTTTTATGTATAATTATCAATCGCTCAACATTTTGTATTTTATCCAGTTAGAAGGTTAACAGATATGACAAATTATACTTTTCCATTATAACAGTATTCAGTATTATTTACGGTAAAGAGCAAAAACAAAACAGATTTAAATACCTTTTAAATCAGAAGACAAAATTAGGTTCGTTTCACCAATGCAAAAGGGTCAATCTGCAGTTCAGATACTGCAGGGGCCTCTTTATTTAATAACTTTAGTACTTTGTTATAACAATTGAAACACGTTTTTATATGTTAATAAATAAAAAAAAATCTATCATGAAAACGTAGTCTGAGGTCATCTTCCAATTCTCTCTTGCTGTCAAGAGCAACTACTCTTATTATATGTATATATATGTATATATATTTATATAGAATTATTATATATATTAATATATTAATAATATATATATATATATATTTTATAAACACACACACACACTACATACATATATATATATATATATATATATATATATAATATATATATATATATAATATATATATATATATAATATATATTACAAGTATGCTTTCACCACCTTCAGCAGCAAATGAGCAATATCCTAGAATGAAGGCCTTCATTTCATTACCACATTTCCCCTTCTTTCCTGTTTTTCCTTCCCTCTCCGGACACATAGAATTTCCATACACACGACAGCAATAAGAAACTTTCGAACTCCTCACGACGCAAAGTTTCCTCGACTCATTTTCCTAATGAGAGCGAAGTCTTATAACCCGCGACCGGCCTCCAACGTCAAAAAAGCAACGCCTTTAATTTCGCTTTTTTTTTTTTTTTTTTCCAAACAGTTGGCAAGGTGTGCTTCTTGATTTTTTGGGGGAGGCGCAGTTTTCTATATGAGCGAGAGACTCTACCTTATAGATACGCGCACACATTATATATATAACATGTGGCTATCGGAGAAATAAGAGGGAATATGGTGTGGGTCTGGTTATTAACCAAATGGAGGAAATATTTTTATCACCAGAGTGGTGTTATTATTAATATGGTGTCACATATTTATATAAATGGAGGTGGAATTAATGTTTGGCGGGTGACCCTTTTTTGTGGTTATGGAGTTTTTTCGAGCCAAGAGAAGAGTTCTGTGGTTCTTTCTTTTTGGTTTCGTGACTAATTGGAGGCGAGTGGCATTACTGCATTACGAGTCCTATGGAGATGTGTGCATTTTTTATGTTCACAAGTGTGTTATTTTTGGAGGCATATAATTGCTGCATTACGAGTTTTATCCCGAATAAGTGATAATGCTTTACATAATTGGGCACTGTTGAAATTGAAAATAACAATGTCATCCCTTTCCTAGATGTATTAATACATAGAGAATCTTTCCAATGCAAATTCAGTATTTATAGAAAACCCACAAATAATTTAACATATGTACATTTTTATTCTGGCCACCATCTTAATACTAAAATTTCAATTTTTTCTTCTATGTTCCTACGCGCTTTGCGTATCACGAGTCCACAATACCTGGACCAAGAAATAGAATACATAAAAAAGATAGGAAACGATCTCTGCTACCCACCTCATTTACTTGATTTATGTTATCAAAAAGCTCATAAAAAGTTTTATAATGTTGCTATTAATGAAAGAGAAATGCCTAAAAATGTACTTAGCTTACCTTATTTTCGTGGATTTGAAACCATAAAATCAATATTTAAATCGTTTAATGTTAATGTAGTGTTCTATCATAACAATACCATTAAAGATATTGCTAATTAAGAATAGTCCCGTAACAAATAACAACATCATTTACAAAATTCCTTGTAAGGATTGCCCATCGTTTTACGTTGGTCAGTCTAGTAAAAATTTATGTGTTCGGATTAAGCAGCATATGTATTCAGTTAGAACAGCCCAGACTTCAAATGCACTGTTTATCCATCTGAGTGAAAAGTTAAGTATATCTTAGTTTTACCAGACCACTGAGCTGATTAACAGCTCTCCTAGGGCTGGCCAGAAGGATTAGATATTTTAACGTGGCTAGGAACCAATTGGTTACTTAGCAACGGGACCTACAGCTTATTGTGGGATCCGAACCACACTATATCGAGAAATGAACTTCTATCACCAGAAATAAATTTCTCTGATCCCGCGTTGACCGAGCCGGGACATCTGAGTGAAAAATCTCATTGTATTAATTGGGGTGATACCTCGGTAATTGCTAGATCTAATGATTATGTTTCAAGAAATTTACTGGAATCGGCAATTATACAAATCACTAATAAAAACAACCTAAATCTTAGTCTGGGAATGTACCATTTGGACCCATATATTTATAAGATGTTTATGAAGGACCTCAAAATAAATGAACAACTAATAAATTAGTCCCATGTGTATATAGTATTATTTCTCTCTCTCTCTCTCTCTCTCTCTCTCTCTCTCTCTCTCTCTCTGGTTCGATATTCTCTCTCCTTACTCTTGCTCGATATATATATATATATATATATATATATATATATATATATATTTATATTTCTTTCGTCTTTTCATTAATAATAATTTTTGTTGAGAAAATTTGTGTAAAAATTCATGATATTAAATTGTATATGCTCCCGTGTTGTTTTCAGAATGTACTGTTTTCTGGAAGAATCACTTGTTTACTGCGGGTATCCTTCAAGGTGTGGCTAACCTATGGCGACTCCTCTCTGTAGAGTGAAAATCGCCCTTATGGCTAATCTTGTAGTGTCAGTTTGTATATTAAGCCTTCTTTTGACTATGGTGTTTTTTGTAAAATCAGTTTGCCTCAGTAAAGGGTCCGAATAGGACCGAAAGTACTCGGCTATCTCGCTTTTTCCTTTTTTCCTTCGTGGCAAAAAAACCTTTATTTATACATATACATATATACATATATATATATATATATATATATATATATATATATATATATATATATATATATAATCCCAATAGAAAAAACTTTTAAAACATGAACAGTGACGAAGGAAACGGCCACATAAATAAAACACAAGGGACTTCATCAAAAGGTTATATTTTGGAAATCATCTACACCATTTCGTACAAAGTATTGCCCGTTAAAGAGGGGAGGTAATCACCCGCTCTCCCTTTGTTGCAATTAAATGGGTGGTTGTGCTGGGTGACTTAAATGTAAAGGTAAGAAATTATAATAAAAGAGAGAGATATCAAATTCAGTGGGTCAGTGGTCCCCGGAGTATTATTATTATAAGGTGACTTAGCGATTGGTTAAGAATTACCTTGAGATCTATATCAGGGTACTGAAAGCTCTAAGATTAATTCAGGGGCATTTCATAGTAGACTGTAAGAAAACTAGAAAAATACACTTATACAATAAACTAGTTATTAAGAGTGCAAAAACTAAACATAGTAGCATGCTAGGTACACAGAAAATAAATAAATCACACAATAGATGAAGGTGAATTTCAATACAAGTGTATATTATATTCGTTCCCAGGATATATATATATATATATATATATATATATTATATATATATATATATATATATATATATATATATATATATATATATATATATATATATTTCTGACAAAAGAAACTGGTGCCATTGCCTCTCAACTGAACGACCTGGGTTCGATCCCGATGTAAGGCAGAAATCAATTTAAATCCTACACGTGAATTTGAGTTGATTTGTTCCGTCTGTGTGTGTTTATATATATATATATATATATATATATATATATATATATATATATATATATATATATTCGTTAAAAGCAATTGTTTTAGTGGCATCAATAAGTTTCTTGCAGGTATCTTCATACCGACGAAGTTTTTTCCGATTCTCGTTCGTCAATTTCTGGTGAAAGATACGCAGACTTCCTTCTTCCATTTATTGAATTATGTCGCGACAGCTGTTTCGCCTTATGGCATTATCAAGCGACTACTGACTTACAATCTGGCTTTTTCGGCCGATATATTAATATATATATATATATATATAATATATATATATAAAGGTATTATATATTATATTATATATGATCTAATATATCCCTATCTATATGTATAACAGAATCACGAAAGTTAGGAACGTGATAAATCCATAAATAAAGATAAATGCCACGAAGGAAAAATAAACGAAGGAGTCTGCGAGATCTTTCGGCTGAAAAGCCCTTTACTGAAGCAGCTGCTTCAGTAAAGGGCTTTTCAGCCGAAAGATCTCGCAGACTCCTTCGTTTATTTTTCCTTCGTGGCATTATTATTTCTTTATTTATATATATATATATATATATATTATATATATATATATATATATATATATATATATATATATAGGTAATACAGTTATTTCTGCTCGAATGTGTCCCATGGCGTTTTCCTATAAAGAGACCCAACGAAGGCTCCTCCAACCTTTGAAGTCCGCTTCTCCAGTGGCTGCATTACCAGGTCAAGACCGAAGGTACCTAGATTGTGGGCTTCTGGAGTGAAAGAGCCTTACGACGGGAAGGATGAATGGGGGTAAATTAAAAAGAAGCCCCTGGAAGAAGAGGAGGAAGAGGATGAAGAAGAAGGAGAAGATGAAGAAGAAGAAGACATAAGGCAGGTTGCCGTGAATGCAAGCCAAAAGGGGTCTACTACCCCCGCAAGACGCTGCTTCGTTGTCTAGATCATTTAGAAAATTGTGGATGTTTGCCCAGTTTTTTCATGTTTGTTTCAGTCTTAAATGCTTGATGTTTGGTTGTCCAGATCATTAGAAAGACTGTGAATGTTTGTCACATTCTTTCGTATTTATTCCAGCCTTAAATGTTTGATGTTTGAGTGCATAGATCATTAGAAAGACTGTGAATGTTTGTCACATTCATTCGCGTTTATTCCAGCCTTAAATGTTTGATGTTTGGTTGTCCAGATCATTAGAAAGACTGTGAATGTTTGTCACATTCATTCGCGTTTATTCCAGCCTTAAATGTTTGATGTTTGGTTGTCCAGATCATTAGAAAGATTGTAAATGCTTGTCACATTCTTTCGCATTTGTTTCAGTCTTACATGTTTGATTGGATCCTAATCACTTTATCGCCCTACGTAAATCTGCCTCGTTATTGAACTTCACAGTTCCAAGGCTCCTTTATTTCACACACTGTAGAACTTCCACCCTGAGGATGTCGTGCAGTTGGAACTTCAGAAGTTCAAGCAAAGACGCAGTGAATTACTACTCTAATACAATTCTTATATTTAATAGTTCGGTTAGATTTTTTTTTCTATTTATTTAATAGTCTGGTAATTTATATTTCCTTTTTATTTTAAATAGGTGATCTATTCTTTCTGAATTTCCCTTTACCTTCTGTTACTTTTTCTAATGAACACCATAATCTTTGGAAGTTTGAATTGTATGTCAATGGCCCCGTGGGCTTGTTCTACATGGATAAAGTTCATTTTCGCAACAACAACAACAATAATAAATTGCAAATAGTCAAAATATGATAACATCAATAAGAAAACCATAATATGACGGAAGAAACGAGGAAAATGCACATTTCTACCAACACGGAAAATAAATAACATTCATTACCGTAATTATTGATCACACGTAATCCCATCTAATGGCATTTGCGTAGCATAACTTCCAAACAAGCGTAATCCGACCTAATGACATCGTTATAGCGTCCCGCAACATACCGGATTACATTGGGAATTACGGAATTACATTACACCAAATCTAGTCATTAGTTCATGATAAAGTTATGATAAAGTCGTGTTTTGGTGTAGTATCCGTGATGTTGTTATACGCTATGGCATCAAACCCATTGGCCAGTGGGTTCTTAGTGGTATAATGCACTGATTAGGTCAGCGTTTAAGATGTTTCTTTACAGGCCTGAATAGGTTAAAGTGATGGACATGTTATAGATCAAACACCAGAGGGTTCAGTGAGTAAATAAAAAAAATTAAAATTCTCTGAATCAGTATTGAGAAAGAATTAACTTTTACAATCCTCTCCGGATATGTTTAGCATTATAAATATCCGTTTGAATCATAATATAAAATTGGATAAAAAGAAGCATTTCCGTTGCAGATGAATATAATGTAAATTATTACTTATTATTTTTTTTTGGTATTTAACGATAAGTTACAAGTATATCTTAGTTTACCAGACCACTGAGCTGATTAACAGCTCTCCTAGGGCTGGCCCGAAGGATTAGATATTTTTACGTAGCTAGGAACCAATTGGTTACCTAGCAACGGGACCTACAGCTTATTGTAGGATCCGAACCACATTTTATCGGGAAATGAATTTCTATCACCAGAAGTAAATTACTCTGGTTCCACGTTGGCCGAGCCGAGAATACGATAAGTCACAACAGTACAACAAAACATGATAACTAAACTAACTCGTAACAAAAATATATTATATCAAATAATTACTAAGGAACAAGACGGTTAAAAATGCATAGAAAACATTAAGAAACAAATTTGGAAAGCAAATATTATTGCAAAATTCACAAATAAGCGTAACAAAAAGCACCGATTAACACAGAAAAAGAGCGACTCGAATATCAAAGATACTTTCTCTCTCTCTCTCTCTCTCTCTCTCTCTCTCTCTCTCTCTCTCTCTCTCTCTTTACCTCAAGACAAAATCATTAGGACACTATGAGTGAACAGTGAAACCTGCTACTAGAGATAAGTGAGCACACGATGTCTCCTCAGATGGACTGATATGTCTTTGGAGACATCCTCATTCTTGTAACTCCTTGTAACTCCCTCTCTCTCTCTCTCTCTCTCTCTCTCTCTCTCTCTCTCTCTCTCTATTCTTCGCCCTCCCCCTCCCCCCCGCTTTTCTTTTTCACTTCAAGAGTATCATTTTTCTCCCAGCAAGTGCCTACAACCTCAGCCATAGACGGCCACTTATACTACCTAAGGAGGTCAAACGTCTTTCCAAGATCACTCACAAGATCCTTTTGAAAAGAACGTCTTCACCTCCTTTAGATTTCCTTATCAACTACACAAGAGGCGACAGATAAGGCACACACTCTCTTTAGCGAGCTCCTATCTCTTCCAAAACCTTTCTTTCTCACGTGGCTGAATTTTATCGGACGTTTGTCTAGAATAATTTTTTTTACATTACTTATAATATGATCACTAAGAAGGTATCTGCAATTCGAGGGATTAATGATATTTTTGTTTATGTTATTTTTAATATCATCCCTAAAAAGTATCTACAGTGAGGGGGAACACATAATATTTTCTAAAATCAAGTCCGTGTTACCTTAACTAGAACATTCAAATATTAAATTTCAACCACCTTCGCCGAAATGACTACATATTTGCAGAGTCAACATATGATTAACCATCTTTTTTTAAATAGAAGTCTCTTACCTTTTTACCGCTGCCTAGTAAACATCCCATTAAGTATGTTGATGAAAACACGTTACATTGAATAACAAACTATGGTAAACAACTTCCGATTACACTGACCTTTTCCAGTGGTCGAAGGTCGTCACCATACAGAGAAGCAACTGCGGGCTGGAACTTACCTGGAAAAGAAGAAACATGTTATGGAAAAGGTGCATTTAATTGGACATGAACAAACGGCAAAGAAAATGAAGGCAAATGCATATTCGGTGCAAAAATTTATTTTGGAATTGATTTTCGTTTCGTAATTTTGTATAAATTAAGTAGTTTCCTTAAAGGCAATGAATTGCGAAAGTACAAAACGAAAGGTTATAATGACGTTAAGTATACCATAAAAATGGTTATTCTTAAATGCAGAGAAAAAAAACTATAAAATAAATTATCATTTACAGTGATAAATGTTTACCAAGTAGGCTTTCACGATTTCCATAATGCCAAAACCTGAATTATAATAAAAAAAAATTAGAGCTAAAAAGTTCACTATTCACTGGAATGAAATGCTTTTATGAAAGGTAAAAAACAAATAAAAATTCTCTCCAGATTAATCTCTTTCCCCATCCTCTTAAAAAAAATCTAACTCACTTCGTCCCCCCCCATTATTGCTTACTACTATGTCAATCTTTTCGCTTACTTGATGAGGTTGATAGAAGTAGCCTTACGTATACCAGAGGGGCTCTTGGTAAAGAAGTAGTTACATTCTGTAAATAACTCCACATTTCCCACAGTTGGGGCAAAAGGGGCCATTTTTAGGGCCAGGTACGGGTAATAAAGTGCCAAGAAGGAAATTTCAGGGAAGGTTTACTTCTCTTTATATTATCCCGCTCTTTCCCTTAGGGAATTACGAGTTGAGTTTTGTAAGAGCGAAAGAGAGAGAGAGAGAAAGAAGGAAAGAGCGTTCTTAACGACCCTACGGGCACCTGAATTACAAAATAGGAAGGAGAGAGAGAGAGAGAGAGAGAGAGAGAGAGAGAGAGAGAGCAGAAGGAGAGAGAGAGAGAGAGAGAGAGAGAGAGTTACAAGGATTAGGATGTCTCAAGGACTTATTAGTCCACCCGAGGAGACATCATGTGCTCACTTATCTCTAGGGGTAGGTTTTACTATTCATCCACCGTGTCCTATTGATTTTGTTTAGCTTTCTTTTAAACTCTTCAACACTGATGCTATTTACAATTTCTGGTGGCAGTTTAATTCCATGTGTCACATATCTTGTATGTAAAGAAGTTCCCATAATTGGATGTGTTGCATCTCTGCAGTGCTAGTTTCCATCGATTATTTCTTGCCTGGTTTTCGTTTAGCGTGAATAGGTTACTGTCTATTATTGTTATGCCTTTCAGTATTTTGAACGTTTCTATTAGTTGCCCTCGTGTTTCTAAGCCATACATATTCAGGCTCTTTAATCGTCTTTGGTAACCTATTTGCCTGATGGATGGAATTAACTTTGGGGCTCTTGCTTGTACCCCCAAAATAGTTATTAAGCCGTTCGGGGCCCTGGGGGGACTGATGGGAGGGGGCGAGAAGGGGGTGGTAAGGGGGAGACAAGTCAAAATAACCGAAAATGACAGATATTATTGTCTAATCCATAGTTTTCGAGGTTGTCGAGAAGAATAGTGACACTCCCGATGCCCTTTAAGTCCAAGAACAGCCCCTATAGGAAGGGGGGGAGGGGAGGGGGTGGGAAGGGGGTGGCATGTAAAATTAAACGAAAACGAAAGGCATGTGTCTAACCGATAGTTTTCGAAATTAAATCATTATACCGTTCTAATAAGTATCAGTGAATTATTATTTCAAATGCATTCGTAGTAAATTGTTTTAAAACGGTTGGTTTCTATGAATTTTGGCTTTTTAATTAATTATTTTAATTAAAAGTCCTCGTTGTAACAGGACACGGTCAGTGCGTTTGACTTTATGATATAAATTATACCTACAAATCATATCTTAGAGTCAATGCATTTTCAAAATTTGGCATATGGGATAGCCATTGTAAAATGGAAATAAAGTTTTTCATTGGATTTGATATTTTATCTTATCCTTTCTTCCTATCTCTGTCGCTTTCTCTCTCTTCTTCTCTTTGTGAAGAGGTAGAAGAGGAGAAGGGGCTCAGGGCAAGAAGGGAGGTCCCACCCCTCCCATTCAGTCCTTAGCCCCCAACCCCCTTCCCCTCCACCTCTCTCTCTCTCTCTCTCTCTCTCTCTCTCTCTCTCTCTCTCTCTCTCTCTCTCTCTGGAAGACATTTTTCATGATCATAAATCATATAAGTCATTAATTAACAAGATTTGTGTCAAAACTCTTCCATGGTTGAGAGAGAGAGAGAGAGAGAGAGAGAGAGAGAGAGAGAGAGAGAGAGAGAGAGAGAGAGAGAGAGAGAGAGCTTATAAATCATTATAAGTCATCAACTAAACATCATGTGTCAGAAAGCTTATCTTGCAGAAAGAGAGAGAGATGCCAATTTGTGAGCATTACAAATCTCATCTTGAAAACCTCAGAGAGAGAGAGAGAGAGAGAGAGAGAGAGAGAGAGTTTTCATTTACTCTCTTCCAGGCTCGTAAATCACTCTAAGTCATTAACTAAACAACATTTGTGTCAGAAATCTTATCCTGCATAAAGGATCTTTTTTTCTATTTCAATAATTGATAACGGTTTCTTCTAATAAGAATCATAACTTTCCACAGCTGAGAAAATGACTAAGTACAGAAATGAGACCATTGTATGGACACATAAAACGTAAGTCTAGTAATCGTCTTTTGTTTGGTCAAGCTACTTATTACAATTACTACCAAGATACTGATGAGATTTAAACTTCACGAAAATGGTTTAGTTGGTACTTTGAATAATCCCGGAAGGAGAGGGTAGTTTTGTCATTTCTGGTGAACCTAACGACTCTCGAAACTTTTATTTTATTAAATGAATAGATGGCTAAACGAAAAGGCAACAATGAATAAAAAAAACATGTGCACCTATCAACTTATACCCGAGTAGTTTTGCTTCTAACTATCAAAGCTTAATGTTTAACCTTTTACTGAACCTATTTGTTAGTCATTTCATTACTTAGATGTATTGCATCACAAAGATTTATTTCATGGTCAGTAATAAACGGGAAGCCTCAAGATAAAGTTAAATGAGGTCTAATTCTGAAAAAAAAAAAAAAAAAAAAAAAAATCGTTTTGTGCATCAGTCCGACTGAGGTGCACCATTCCTTCTAGAAACCTCAAAGACAGACATCACTAATGTAAGACATCATCTGTTCGATTTTCTATTCGTCTGGACTATTTAGCAAAAGATATATCTTGCCTTTTGGTGAATGGATTGCCAGCTTTATCATTAACGATTAAATTTTCAGAGCTAAGAATATCGTTTATTCAAAAGAAATTCCCTGGTAGTCGAGAGCAGGTTATGTTAGCTTAGTATCCTGCTTCAAGAGGAGAAAAACACTAAGAAAATGTCTTCAAAATAAAAAAAAACATTAAGCAAATATCTTTAAAAGAAGGAAAACATTAAGTAAATGTCTTCAAAATAAAAAAAAACACTAAGAAAATGCCTTCAAAAGAAGAAAAACATTAATTAAGAAAATATTTTCAAAAAAAGAAAACATTAAGAAACTGTCTTTAATGGAAAAAAAACATAACACCAGGAACATTTTTTCGGAAGAAAATCATTAGGATGATTCCTTCATTAGAAGGAAAACATTAAGAATGTCCTCAAAAGAAAAAAACACTAAGAAAATATCTTCAAAACAAGAACAATATTCAGCAAATGTCTTCATACGAAGACAAACATTAAGAGAATGTCTTCAAATAAAATAAAACATAAAGAAAAGTTTTTTTCCGCGAGCAGAAAATATTAAGATAATGCCAACCAAAGAATAAAAACAGTAAGAAAATGTCTTTAAAAGAAAAACAATATTAAGAAAATGTTTACAAAAGAAGGAAAATATTAAGAAATTTGCCTACCAAAGAAGAAAAGTATCGAGAAAATGTCTACCAAACATGAAAAACGTCAAGAAAATGTCTTCAAAAGAAAAAAAACATTCAGACGAAATGTCTCCAAAAGAGGGAAACACCAAGAAATTGTCTTCAAAAGAAGAAAAAATTAAGAAAATGTCTAAATAAGAAGAAAAACATTCAGATAAAATGTCTTCAAAAGAAGAAAATCATTAAGAAAATGTCTACATAAGAAGAAATATGTTAAACAAAACTGCCTTCAAAAGGATAAAACATTAAGCAAATGTTTTCACTTCCAACTTCAACTGTCATGAGTGATTCACTTTTGTCCAGAGAGCTTATCAGTATGAGAATAGTAAAAAAAAAAAAAATTAACATTAAATACAGGGAAAGCGTTTTTCATCCTCAAAAATGTATGATTTTTTTTTTTATTGATAGGTTTAAACCTAATTTGATTTTTATAATTTTTTTTTGTCTTCATTATCCAGTTTCTGTAAAAACCAGACACGTGTGGATTTTGTGTATGCGCATGTGTCTGTCTGAGAGAGAGAGAGAGAGAGAGAGAGAGAGAGAGAACTCGAGAAGAAATAATTATGCACTCAGAGGCGCTGAAATTGCCCGGAAAAAGCAGATGAAAGATTTAATATTCCTCTGGGGGATCCTACTTGCTTCGTTTGCAACGAGATGAAAGAAATATTTTTATCTTTAAACTCGCAACAGTTTTCCCCGAATGGGAAAATGTTAGGGAAAGTGTATTTCATCAACATCATTGTCCTCTTGTTGTTTGTTTGCCATAACAATATTACCGACCTTTTACTTTACAAAAGGTGATGTTGCGGTCAAAATCGTATCTAGAAAAATAAAGTAACTGGAAGCAATCGTCAATTTCATGTCGCTTTTCATCTTTTGTACTTCTGAATAACAAAACAAAAATAGAGTTTTCCCTAAATCAGCAACTAAGGTACATGAGAGAGAGAGAGAGAGAGAGAGAGAGAGAGAGAGAGAGAGAGAGAGAGAGAGAGAGAGAGAGAATCAGGTCCAGCAATCAACTTTCAAGCAATGAGTTGCTAAAGGTGAGGCTTAACCTGTGAATTATTATAAAACACAAATGAAAAATGAAGGTACTGATGATTTCCCAGTCCGTCCCAGCAATTTTTGAAGGCAAGAGAGAGAGAGAGAGAGAGAGAGAGAGAGAGAGAGAGAGAGAGAGAGAGAGAGAGAACGAATCAGGTCCAACAATCACCTTTCACACAGAGAGTTGCCAAAAGTGAGGCTTAACTTTCGGCGGGACAATAAAGGGAGAATCGGAAACGAGAACCCGAGAACAAAAGCCACAAAGGCCCTTGTGTGCAGATGACCCCTAGAACGGCTCAGAGTGAGCCAGCAATTGATCTCCTGGGGGGGAGGAAACTATGTCCTAATTGAATCTCGGGCTGCCAATAGGCCGGGGATAATGGAGCCTAGGCGTTCTAACGCTGTCGAAGAAAACGGGGAGACGCTGCGTAAGAAAATGGGAAAAGATTATAGAAGAAAACGGGAAAACATGTAGGAAAATGGGGAAACAGCATAGAAGAAAACAGGGAGACTATATATATATATATATATATATATATATATATATATATATATATATATATATATATATATACATAACATACAAGAAAACGGGAGGAATTATAGAAAGGAACAGGAACCATTATAATTATTATATAACATAAGAAAATGGGAAAACAGTATAGAAAAAAAAGAAAAAGCTATAGAAATAAATGGGAAAAACTATGGAAAGAAACTTGAAAACACTCATACGATAATGGGAAAACACCATAGTAGAAAATGGGAAAACACTATAGAAGAAAACTGGGAATGTACTACATAAGAAAATGGGAACACACTATAAAAGAAAAAGGAAAAACACTTCAAGAGTGGGAAAGCACCATAGAAGAAAACAGAAAGCACTATATTAAGTAAAAATGGGGAGGGAAAACGATATAAGAAGAAACAAACCGTCGAAAGCACTACGATAGAAAATGGGAAAACACTATGGAAGAAACTGGGTAAAAAACAACTCATAAGAAAAACGGGAAAACACTAAATAGGAAAACGGGGCAACACTACATAGGAAAACGGGAAAACCCTATATAAGAAAACGGGACCAGGAATAATCGATAAGTAATGTGTTGTACTCGAGTGCAAATAGAAAATAATTTCAAAAATTATATACATTTCACATCATAACAATATAATATATATATATATATATATATACACATTATATATATATATATATATATATATATATATATATATATATATATATATATATATACACATTATATATACATATATATATATATATATATATATATATATATATATATATATATATATATATATATATATATATATATATATATATACATATATATATATATATATATATATATATATATATATATATATATATATATATATATATATATATATATATATATATATATATATATATATATATATATATATATATATATATATATATATATATATACATATATATATATATAAAGATATATGCCACGAAGGAAAAATAAACGAAGGAGTAAATGCGAGACTTTTCGACGTTTCCACATCCTTTACTAAGCAGAACTGACATACGAGACAAAAGACAAAACAAGAAGATTCATATAACTGACAGATAGGGATTATAAAGAGATTTGTACCTAGAATCCGACACACCTGGAAGATGAGTAACCTTCCCAAGCAAGCATAAACAATGGGTGCGATTAAAAGTTTAAGATAACCATCTCAGATTGTAAGTTTATATTCAATGGTGAATTTTATCAACAAATATTTGGCATGGCAATGGGATTCCCTTTATCACCACTACTCTCAAACTTGTACATGGAATTTTTTTTAAAAACGCTACTTACCTAATATCATTTATATTCCTGTAAAGTGGTATCGTTATGTTGATGATATTTTAGCTGTCCTGCCTGTCGGTATTGATGTAAATGATTTACTCTCTAAATTAAATAACCAGGTACCATCGATTAAGTTTACTCTAGAACTAGAAAAAGACAATTGCCTCCCTTTCTTAGATGTTTTGATACATAGAGAACCATTTCACTGTAAATTCAGTATTTATAGGAAACCGACCAACAACTTAACTTATGTTCATTTCTTCTCAGGGCACCAATCTTAACATAAAAATATCAATTTTTTCTTCTATGTTTTTACGAGCATTGCACATTGTCAGTCCCCAATATTTGGATCAAGAAATTGAATACATAAGAAAAATAGGGAGAGATTTATGCAATCCTTCACATATATTAGATATTTGTTATAATAAAGCCCACAAAAAGTTTTATAGTGTAAGTAAAGCTAGCCATACACGATAGAGACTGGCACGGCGGGCCGTCACGGCGGTACTGGCCCTCCGCGCCAGACCCCTAAGGATTGCCCATACACGATGGAGACAGGATTTCAAGAGGACAACATGATCTGCCATCTCTGGGAGTTACCACATTCTTCATTATCTGCCTGCTTTTTAGATTTATTAAAATAATCTTCACTTTTTACCTTCCATAAACACGGATGAAGTCTATAAAGTTCAATGAATTCAGTAACAAAATCTTGAGTTAAATATTTGGTTGCCTGCGACATACTTGAGAAGTTGCAATGAGGACACTGCTTAAAACGATATGTATGGAGGCCAATCTTCGTCCTACGGGTGAATAACATTCAGTCTCAGGTATCATACTTGTTTCATTCTTGAGGGATGGTCAGGACTCTGGGAGGCTAATCTCTTCCCACACACGTTAGGGACTTGCGCGGCGAGTCAGCAAATTGCAACGGGACAGGACAGGATTTTCAACATGCTGAAAGGATGGCGAGCCAAGACAAGCCCGACGAGACTGGCTTTTTTCCCCCCATACACCATAAAGACTGGACCGATGCGGGACAATCCCCTTGAAATTGACGGGCCAGTCTCTATCGTGTATGGCCAGCTTAACACGCAGAAAGAAAATTTGAAGAACATTCTCATTTTGCCTTATTTTAACGGATTTGAAACCATTAAATCACTGTTAAAAGCTTTTAATGTCAACCTTGTTTTCTCCTATAATAACACACTAAAAGGAATGTTAATAAAAAATAGCCCCAGAGAAAGCAACAACATAATATATAAAATTCCATGTATGGATTGTCCCTCATTTCATCTCGGACAGTCTAGGAAGGGCCTAGAAGTAAGGCTAAGCCAGCATAAATATTCTGTAAAAACTGGGCAAACATCTAATGCAATATTCATTCATTTAAGTGAAAACAACCACCGAATAAATTGGGTTGGTAATTCAGTAATTGCAAGGTCAGGAGATGTCTTATCACGATATCTTTTAGAATCTGCTTTAATACAACTTACTTTTCATTGTAATTTAAATGTTTGTTGTTGCCTTTTTCATTTAGACCCTTGTATTTGTAACATGTTTAAGAATGCCCTCAAAGATATAATTACAGACTTAAATAAAAATTAGTTGCCTTTGAGTTATCTTCATTGTAATGTATGTCTAACCTGTATTGTGAATATGTATTGTGAACATGGTTTTGTTTACCAAAGTTCTGAACAGCTGTCACCTATAATTCTTTAATTGTCTTGTCCTTGTATCTGAGATGGTTATCTTAAACTTTTAATCACACCCATTGTTTATGCTTGTTTGGGAAGGTTACTCATCTTCCAGGTGTGTCGGATTCTAGGTACTAATCTCTTTATAATCCCTATCTGTCAGTTATACGAATCTTCTTGGTTTGTCTTTTGTCTCATGTATGTCAGTTCTGCTTAGTAAAGGACGTGGAAAAGTCGAAAGGTCTCGCAGTTACTCCTTCGTTTATTTTTCCTTCGTGGCATATATCTTCATTTATGGTTTTATCACATTCTTAACTTTCGTGATTCAGTTATATAATATATATATATATATATATATATATATATATATATATATATATATATATATATATATATATATATATATTCTGCAGCAGCGGCTATAGTCTCGAGAAACATACATAAAGTTAACGGAGGCGTTAAAATAAGGGAAGGAAATAGATAACTTTGTCGAATTACTGAGTTCACGAAAATGCTGATATGGCAGTGGTTGAATTATGAGGGTATTACATTAAGGTTATCAAGATCTATATATAACGGCCTTCGGAAAAATGGAAACTTGGGCTGGTTTATAATCGGATAAAATGGAATTCGAAGAAATTGCCAGAGCTACGGATCGTGGAACACAAAGTATGATGTATGCTATGGTTATAAGAATGATTATACAGGATGTCCATAAAGTTCCAGTACTATTTCAAGTATTTATTGCTAAGAATGGTGCTGAGACTTTATGCACACCCTGTGTAACTTATTTGTCTATTTATTTTTTTTTCCTAGTTAAAATTATTAATTTATCATTTTATTCTTTATTTTCAGTGTTTCCTATTATCCTCCATTACTTCTTTTAAGAGAGGGTGGAAATAAAACAAAATAATAAAATAAAGAGAGAGAGAGAGAGAGAGAGAGAGAGAGAGAGAGAGAGAGAGAGAGAGAGAGAGAATATGAACGGGGGTACAGTATAAGAAATGAGAGAAGTTACAGCTAGGGGCCGAAGGGACGCTGCAAAGACCCTTAAATAATGCCTACAGTGCATAACGCCTGGTGCACTGATGGCACTATCCCCTATGGAGCCCTGTTCCATAAGAATAAGGGTTTATCTTCTGAAAAATAATAATTATTATCATTATTCAAGAAGATGCACCATTTCGGTAGGCTACAAATAGCATTTAGTAATAAAAAAAATATTCTATTTCATTTTAATTTCTTGGGTTTTAGTGATCGCTGTGCCGAACCCCTTCCCCAGCCCTCGCCCTATGAGCAAGAGCCCGTGCTGGCATAAGGCCAGCTCAATCAAAAACAACAACAACAAGTTTTTCAAGAAACCTAAGCCTTCCCTAATGTTCTGTAAGTCTAAGAAAATATTTGATTTTGGTAAACATTAACGTAAATACTTTGCTGTCATATTAGACAGAAGGAAAAAAACAGACAGACAAACAGAAGGAGACGTTACATTTTCAGCATTTGTCTGTGCAAAATAACATGCTAGAAAAGATCTAATATATAAATTCATAACAATTAAAATCCCACCTTCATGAAAGACGATATTTCTAACACGAGCTTAAAAGCCTTCAAGATATATGTCAGTTTCGAGGAATCTCTTGTTGCATCACAAAACCGCTAAACGCGACAACTAATGTGAACAAATTAGGTTTTAGTAATACATATGATCTAATATATAACATTCATAATCTTCTAAAAAAAAAAAGATCCTGAAAGTGACAGGTATTTTTAGGACTAAATATAAATATTTTTTCTGTTATGGGAATAAAAAAATTATATTCTCATACTGCAAATCAGCAGGATCAAGTTATCGTGTCTACTTATACACACACACACACACACACACACACACACACACACACACAGAGGATGAAGTAACGTACAATTGTATTTATTCTCTGGAGATGAGATAAGGACATATATACCAATCACACGGAGCTCAGCGCCTAAGGAGCGTTGAATATTGAATGTAAAAGGGGAAATAGGATTATATCTATGTGCATAACCACAAAGAGAGGAATGAGGACGATTGTCTGTCTATTCAGGCGGACGAACGGATAGAGCCTACACGTGGGTCGCCATTCCAAAAGATAAAGGCTGGAATGGGAAAGGAAAAGAAAAAAAAAATGTTCTACGTTGTGTTTCATCTCGGAGTCTTATCCACCCGTTGGGTGGGATTCAAAATTTTGATTAACTATTAACGGAGGCATAAGGTTATTTTTTTTCTTCACTTTTGATGGTTTTAAAGATTACTCTTATAGTAGTGGGTAATGAGGATTCTTTTTAAAAAAAGACTTTTGTATACACGCATCATATATGTATATGTATGTATGTATTAGTATACAATATAAATAAATACACACACACATATATATTTACACCTCAAATTAACTTAGAAACCGGAAACTCTTCATTTAATAAATTCACACACAAACTTGGCAAGTGGCATGTTAAACTATTCCTAAAGTAGGTGTCGACAATAATTATATGCAAATTGTAACTCGCGCAGTTTGAATACTTCCCTGGAAAAGGAATTCTAAACATAACTAGTCTTCCGCATCAGTCGTTTTGCCTGGACATTTCTGTTATCAAAATCTCGTTACATGTTTTGAGTATGAAGAGGGACTCTCGTGTCTTCAGCGCCGTAACGATGTGGGAAGTAGAGAATTCATTACTTTGTTCAAATATAATTTAGATAAATAACACATCTCTCTCTCTCTCTCTCTCTCTCTCTCTCTCTCTCTCTCTCTCTCTCTCTCTTTTCTCTCTCTCTCTCTCTCTCTCTCTGTTTCTAGTGATGTAACAATGTGAGAAATTGGAGAAAGAATTATTTTGTTAATTTATACATGGTTAAAACAACATCGCTCCTCTCTCCTCTCTCTCTTCTCCTCTCTCTATCAATATTAATGGTGAGAAAATGGGAGAATGGAATTATATTTTTTAATTCATAGGTTTTGGTTAAATAGCCGTTCCTCTTCTCTCTCCTTTCTCCTTCTCTCTCTCTCTCTCTCTTCTCCTCCTCTCTCTCTCTCTCTCTCTAGTTGAGTATTGATATGAGAAATGGGAGAATGAATTATTTTTTAAATTCATAGTTTGGTTAAATAGCACGTCTCTCTCTCTCTCTCCTCTCTCTCTCTCTCTCTCTCTCTAGTGATGTATTAATGTGAGAAATGGGAGAATGAATTATTTTTTTAATTCATAGTTTGGTTAAATAGCACGTTCTCTCTCTCTCTCTCTCTCTCTCTCTCTCTCTCTCTCTCTCTCAGAAAGGACCAAACAATAATAA
Organism: Macrobrachium nipponense; assembly: GCF_015104395.2. NCBI lineage: Eukaryota > Metazoa > Arthropoda > Malacostraca > Decapoda > Palaemonidae > Macrobrachium > Macrobrachium nipponense. Next base: position 7,774,361 of record NC_061108.1, read on the forward strand.
GAGAAGCTGAAAAAAGTGAACTTAAAAATGACTCCAATTACATGTGGAAAGAAAATGGGAGTCATCTCTCTTTCCACTTCAATTGTCATTTCCAACTAACCGTCCTTCCCCCCCACCCCCCAACCCACACTGCCAACGACCCTTTACATTTACTTTTCCCACTATTTCTCGTCTTTCCTTTCAAGTCATCGCAAAGGAGAGAATAGACCGCGAGAAAAGAAATATTAATGGCGAGGTCGCCGAATAATTACGAGGTACGTTCACTGAGAAAATGTGTTATTTATTTTAGCAATGTCTTTCCTCTTCCGGATTTGATTCTCTCTCTCTCTCTCTCTCTCTCTCTCTCTCTCTCTCTCTCTCTCTCTCTCATTGATAAGTACATCTACATACTATACTGCATCGACCTGCAGAGGGTATTATGCTTGTTACACGCACACTAATTATATATTAATTATAATAATATATATATATATATATATATATATATATATTATATATATATATATATATACTATAATATATAATATATATAAATAATATATATAGATATATATATAAGGCTGAATCAGATTGTTCTGAGATGGTTCAATCTTGTGGAGAGAACATGGAGACCTAGAAGTATACTGGACAAGTGGATTGGAAGAAGACAGATGGGATATGACGTAATTTGTGAAGGGTCTGAAACGCTACCGGTGAGAAATTTACGTTTTCGACAAAAGAACTGGGAAGAAAGATAGCATCGCGCGAGTAGAAAATGGTTGTTAAATATACGTAGGAAAATTCCAAATTGGTGTAAATGTCACAGTAACATATAGTATAATGATAAAGAAATATCAAAACGACTACTTAATACAAAATAATTCTCAGAAATATGCCAAAAAAAAAAATTTAATCTCATGAAACAGGACAGTTACCGGAGGTAATATAATGAGAAAAGAGAATATTTCTATCTGACCGACTAATCAAAAGAGTATTGTTACTGAAACAGATGAACTATAATGGTATTATATGAGGGTCATAGGGACTTATCCGCACTTTGACAAAATTGAGTCCTAGGTTGGTTTATAATCGGATGAACTGCAATTAAAAAAAAAAAAAAAAAAAAAAAAAAAAAAAAAAAAAAAAAAAAACGTAAAATCCGGAAACAGACTTTTGCGGATTGTGGAACAAACACTTCCCAGAAATTTGCAAAGCTGACTTTGGCATTACGTCCGGGTTAAACCCTATTCTTTTAAGAAGACAATACGTTTATAATATATAATCACTTTGCGTTCTAACTCGTTTTTGTCCTTGAATTATTAGTATTATCTTTTTGTGCTTATACAGGAATATTTGTTTATTCAGTAATTATCTAAATATACTTTAGGAATGAAATCTATAATATATAACCCCTTCGTGTGAAAACTAGTTTTTGATATATGAGTTATCAGTATCGTCTTTTGGACTTTAAAGGAATATTTGATTATTTAACAATATTCAAATTCAAGTCTTGATGTTTATGATTCTAATCATTTTCAAAAAGACAGTGCGACTATAATATATAATCTTTTAGTGTTAAAACTACAATTTGCTATTGGCTTATTATTACTATCTTTTTGTGTTTTACAGGAATATTTGTTTAATCAATGATATTTATATATAAGTCTTGTTTTTTGGGTAACTGATATTTTTTCAAGGAACAGTTCGTCTACAATATATATGATCCCTCAGTGAGAAAATTAGTTTATTAATCTGAGTTATCACTGTTACCTTTTGTTTTTTATGATTATTTGTTTGGTCAAACGATGTCTAAATTCAAGTTAGGAACGCAGTCTTGTAATTGTGACCCTGAAAATTAATGTTATAAAATTATCTCACTCACATCGATTTCAAACAGGAAATTGAATGTTGTGGCTACTGAAGGTAAACAGTCTTTTGGCGGCAATAAACAGTCTTTTAACAATAAACAGTCTTTTGACAATAAAGTACCTCAATTGAAAATCAGTCACGAAATGAAATTAGCATGGCAGGCATTAATTAGTGTTATTTTTTTTATTCAAAATTATTTAAAATTGACAAATTGAACACAGATTAAGTTTAACAGTAAATTTAACATTTCATGGTTACATTCCCGAGCAGTAACTTTGACACTGATGAAGGCACTAAGAAACCAAAAACTGCATGATAAGAACTTGTAACAATGAGGTAACTTTCATGACAACGAGCAATTAAACATGACCCTTCGACAGACTGAAGCGGAAGTACATTATAGTAATTGTTAAAACAATAAACGCATACATTTAATTTTTAAGAAGGACACGCGTATCTGGCAACTATCAAACACATTTAACTATTGAACGAAATAGAATTCAAATGCAGTTTAGTATATTGCACAGACAGATAGGCTGACACTGCATAGCAGTTAACTAAAAAAGTTAGATTAAACTGGAAAATGATTTAACAATTTGGCAAGTTTTGTTCACAGTTATGGTAAGTAACATTATATTTATAGATACACACACACACATATATATATATATATATATATATATATATATATATATATATATATATATATATATATATATATATATATATATATATATATATATATATATATATATATATATATATATATATATATATATATATATATACACACTTATGCATTGTGAACCTTCGATTCTCACCCAAGACAAAACTAAAGCAAAACCACTTTAGCCAGCTAACTATCATGAGCATCAAGAGGTTTACTTAAAAATCGAGCCAATCTGATTTCCCCACCCCCATAAGAAGAAAGGGAAAGGAATATATACATACAGATTGTTAGGTAAATATTCTGTTGAAAAATGTTTGTTCCTTCATATACCTTAAATAAACACATATCTTGAATGTTGGTTTGTAAATATCATTAATACATTAGTAACTTGGTTTTGTGTCTGCGAATTCCAGGTAGAAATATATAATTACTGTTTATGCTTTTCCCGATATACAAATGTTAGTTTAGATTCCCTTTATTTTATGTGCATAGCTGTAGATAAATAAAACTTGCAGCCATGCACGTAATCGATTATATTCTTTATTAAGTAGTTACTGAATAACTTCGGCATAATACAAAAATAGATAAATTCCCACTGGTTTTCTTTGCATGTCACGGTAATATATTTCTTACATGTCATGGTAATATTGCCTGCAATAATAAATGGAACGAGCAATTGCACGACTCTGATTAAAAAGAGGCAGCAGAGAGCCCACGCAATGCAAGAATTATTGCACCATCACTCTCGCACTCCCTTCTAATCGCAATGCCAGGATTTCGAAAGCAATGCACTATTCAACAAAAGACAGAATTCCCATTTAATGGCAGACTAACGCTGCCTTTGTACAACTGCGAAAATTTGCAACAGAAAAAAATATAAGAAGTTGACAGATTACCGCCGTTTTGGTATAACTGTCAAATTTGCATCACAGACAAAACAGCAAAACTCAAGTCGAGGAGATCAGGCAACTATTAGGGATGAAAAAGATCCAGGAGATCCAAGGAAATGATGTATAAAGATCAAAATGTGAAGTACACACACACACACACACACACACACACACACACACAAACCATTTCGTAAGATTGCCAAATTTGCATCATAAAACAAAAAGGTTAACGAGATCAGACGACTGACTGATAGGGATAAAAAAAAAAAAATCAGCAAATTAAGTAAACGCAGTACAAAGATCTCAAGGTGGAACTAGCAGGTTAAGTTTAATGAAGTTTGACGTCTCGAAGGCGTGAGTGAACAGCTGACTCATCATCCTCGTATCACGATGAAGAGTTAGAGTTCTTCTGCTTGAAGAGTCTGTGCGATGATGCAGTCGTCCCATGATTATGAAAGAGTTCCCCACTTGGCGACTTGATGCGCTCACCTTCCAATTAAAGACAGACATCGAATTTGCTGCCTTCTTCTCATTAGCCTAGCAACAGTTTCACCACAAACCAAAAAAATTTCGTCTTCGAAGTAAATGATTGATTTAAGTGACTGATTATCTAAAAGGTTAGGCTGTCTCGCACGACAGTGGAAAATGGGATGGAGTGTTTGTGCGACTAGATAAAAAAAAAAAAGATTCAGGAAATGTAAGAGACGAAATACAATGATATAAAGGGGGAAAGAACAGCCAACAGAAATTTTAGTTATCTGAAGAGGATAAGCGTTACGATTCACATGAAAATATCCAGTCATTAAAGGAAATGATGTACGAAGCACTACAAGAGTAATTAGCCAACAGAAATATCAGTTATTTCAGAGGATATTTGATATGAATCACATGTTAATATCCAGGAAATAAAGGAAATGATGTACGAAACACTAAAAGTGTAATTAGCCAACAGAAATATCAGTTATTT
>NC_061108.1:7783735-7791235 GCF_015104395.2 Macrobrachium nipponense
TTTGGTAAACAGAATTCCCGAAAAAGGCCTTACGGGGTTGCAATAACACTTTCTATAACTAACAGTGACCCTAATAAAAATAAACTTACTGATCAAAACGATAAACGTCACCTTGAACAAACACATGATCGATCCTCAATCCAAACCATAAAACATTCCAGCTTTTATGAACAACAACTGATTTATCCTAAAAAAAAGATAACACAGATACGATCATCGCCAGCGAACGCTCTCTCTCTCTCTCTCTTCTCTCTCTCTCTCTCTCTCTCTCTCTCTCGTAAACGGCGAAGCTCGTTGGAAAACCTGTTTCCGCTTCAAAAGGTGTACCTGGCCCGGGGGAGCTGTGATTACACAGGTGTTACCTAACAGCTAAAGGAATTTGAGGACCAGAACCTTCATAAGGCATCTTTTATGCGGACCAAATCAGTCTCACTTTCGCTTAGTAAATCGTATTGAATTATGAGTATAAACAAACATACCTGGTATACACAGAGAGACTGACACACACACAAATATATATATATATATAAATATATATATATATATATATATATATATATTATATATATATATATATATATAAATATATATATATACATGTATGTATGTTTGTGTCCTTTAATATCCAATTCGATCAACCTGGAATTAATATATATTCATATATTTTAACCGAATGGGAATTTTATAGTTGATAATAAAATTACATTTCTGTTAACATATGTGAAAATAGATTAATTCCGAGGTAGAGCGAATTGGATATTAAAGGACGTTTGTAGCTTAATGCATGGGTATGACTCATGGTGATGTGATAAGAATTCATATATTATATATATATGTATATATATATATATATATATATATATATATATATATATATATATATATATATATATATATATATATATATATATACATACACACACAGTTACACTAAACTTTTATGTCTTTCGTATTTTCAGGTGAAAACAAGTTTCTAGTGCTGGGAACTACAATTGTCCTTTAAAAAACTTCTAGATACCTTTCTCGAAAACTTTTACCACTCTCTCTCTCTCTCTCTCTTTCTCTCTCTCTCTCGTCTTCACGTGGCTTCAGTAAAGCCGTATCGGATACACGATCTAAAATATCTGAGGACGAAAAAAACCTATATCTGACTTGCATACTAGGGTGTCCACACTGTAACCTAATGTGGATGCCGTATGTAGGTATGTATGTATGTATAAATATATATGTATATATATTATATATATATATATATATATATATATATAATATATATATATATATTATATATATGTATATAAATATATGTATATATAAAAATATAATATATAATATTAATATAATATATATATATATATATTTATATATATATATATATATATATATATATTATATATAATATATATTATATATATATATATATAAGAACTTCTCGATTTCTTTATAATGAAGGCATCGACACAACGGAAACAACTAGCCCTTAATAACGACTAATTACACTCACGTGTTTTATACAAAAGATATATGATAAACTGTGCATAACATTTGTAGGACTCTCTTACAGCACTTTAAATGAGAGAGAGAGAGAGAGAGAGAAGAGAGAGAGAGAGAGAGAGAGAGAGAGAGAAATAGTCATCTCAGACCTCCAATTCGACTTCAGTTTCATTCCTTCTCAACCAAAATGGGTCACCCTACACTGAGCGTCGAGTTACTGAGCTTGTTTAGGAGCCACGATCAGGATCAGATCCCAAACGAGAGGAGCCATTGATGACTCACTAGGGAATGTCACTGATTTTCGCACGAATGTCGCTTGTTTTCGTGAGAGTTCAACATCCTGTGTCCGAATTCGTATCGAGAAAATGGAATGTCGCTTGTTTTTCTGTGAATGCAAAGTCCTGTGTCCGAATTCGTATCGAGAATGTCACTTATTTTCGCATGAGCTCAAAGTCCTGTGTCCGAATTCGTATCGGGAAAATGGAATGTCGCTTGTTTTCGTGTGAGCTCAATATCTTCTGTTCCAATTCTGACCGGGAAAATGGTCCCCCTTAAGAACAGCTGATCTACATGTCCAGCACATGCCTCCCCCCTTTTTATTTATTTATTTATGTTTTTAAGAATAAGTTAGTGTTGTCAGGAAAACAGCTCCAATTTCGTTTTTTCATTTATTTTTAAAACAAATCATTGTCTTGCGGTTCTCTCAGGGCTTGGGTACTCATAGATACGGAAATTTCAACCTGATTATGAAACTTATTTTTTTGTTACCATGGCAACGGACAAAACCGCTGTCATGGAAAAGCCAATCGTCTCTAAACTACGTTGTCTATGATTGATCACATTAATAATTGAATTGATTTTCCTTTCCCTCACATTTTTTTAAAAAGTTTTCCCTTCCCATCAACAGGATTAGGTCGGCGAATGGAGGAAGCTACTTTTATTATTAGTATATGTCATGGTCTTGTCTCAGTTAATGCTCTTATCACTAAACATATATCTCGAGTTTTAGTCAGGTCGTCCAGTGATTTCGGTTTTGATTAGTTAATCGCTTTTCGAATTACTTTTTTCATCTAGAGCACAGAAACCTAAAAAAAAAAAATGTGCCTCGTGAAATAGAGCAAACACTGACTTGGGTAATTTTTACTAACTATTTGTATGCTTCTATGTTTGTCTTTTCACTTTTCCAAGTCTTAATTCGTTATTTAATCGATCCCATTCAGCAAGATGTTTGTTACGAGACTTTATTTTCAAGTTCTACTGTCATAAAACAGGAGGAGAGCCTTCGTCAGTTTTTCCCCAAAAATTTCTTGTGAAACGCAACATCCAAAGATGGTCAACAAAAAAACTAATTCAATTAATTTGCAGGAAAGGTGGCACGACTGGATTTCTTCGGGAGTTTGCAGTAATTGATGATGTTACAACTGTACAGAGGAAGGCTACAGAACTGCAAAAAACACCGCTCCTGTTCAAAATGGCTGCAAGGGTACCAACTGCCTAGGTTAGTGAAACTGCGGAACAGATTTCATAACTGTTCTGAGAAAACAAAACATATATCACAAACATCAGAACAGCAGAGAATGATGAAAACGTGCAAATTCTTATAGAAGCTTAACCAGCCATATCATAATTTCAATTAATTTAGCACTGGGATCGTAATTATCTTTATAATGTCTAGGACTAACGCCCCATAGTCCAGCCAGCAAACGAACTCTGTTCACGAAATATTCCAACCTGCTTTTCATAAGATAGTAAAATGACAATGGGTGTGCCAACCTGCTTTAACTAAGAGTACAACGACTATAGGCCTGGGCATTTTTGTTGGAATTAATACTATGTGACACTTGGGGTACATTTACCCATCTCCTGTCACCTAAGTAATATGGTCGATGAAAAAGGGGTGAGAGAGAAAGAAAAAAAATGAAAAAAGGTTCAGAGGCCGTTCTGCTCAACCAAAATCTAATAAAGATTGGCCCTGAACCTTTAAAAGCTTTCCACGTGATTTTATTCTCATAATGCAGCCTTTATCGAAAACAGAGAGAGAGAGAGAGAGAGAGAGAGAGAGAGAGAGAGAGAAGGTGAGGGGGATTTAGGACTGGAGAAGTTATTACATCCTGCTAGCCAAAAAAACAGATCGAAGGAAAAGGCGAAACCTTCCATTATCGCCCACTAAATGATCCTGAACTTCACTGCTCCCAGTGATCCTGAACTTCATTGCTTCCTAATGATTCTGAATTTCACTGCCTCACAAAGATTCTGACCTTCACTGCCTCCTAATGATTCTGAACTTCACTTCCTCCCAATGATCCTGAACGTCACTGCCTCCTGATGATCCTGAACTTCATTGCCTCCCAATGATCCTGAACTTCACGCTTCAGGATGTCTCGTGACATGTAAGAATTAGAAAAAAAAACATATGAAGCCTCAACTAAATTATAAAATAACAAATGCAATAGACTTCTATTGCAAAGTCAAATGTACGTAGCCCTACCATTCTGAGAACAATGATAATCAAAATGCTTCTTCAAAAGTTGAAATATAAAATATACCTTTTAAAATATTTAATGAAACTGAGAGAGAGAGAGAGAGAGAGAGAGAGAGAGAGAGAGAGAGAGAGAGAGAAATAATTTCTCAAGATAAGTTGTCTCAATCTCATGGATATAAATCATATTCAGAGAGTAATAACTTCTAGGCAAAGCCATAATTCTGAAATAATATGCTCATCTTCTCTAATGTGAACAGAAAAATGACTTTATTGTTTCCATTCTCGCTGCCAAAAATCAGTGGTCATAATTTCGTGAATGCAAAAGAATAATCACCAGTGTTCCTCATAGGTCCAACAAAGTTATGTCCCAAGAATTCTGGGACACAACTTTAATCCTGAAGTTATGTTCACATTTCGCATTTATAACTTCCAGTTTCTCTCCGGAAATCTGCACATTCTCTTCTGAAAGCTCCTTTTTTTGCAATAATATTTTTAATCATTTCATTGCAACGGGAGAAAATTGTCACTCATGAATAAATTAGAATGGAATTGAGTGAATTACTTTATATTTCAATATTCAATTGAGAACAAATTCATCCCCCACCCCCGTTCCCTCCCACCCCCCCCCCCCACCCCATAAAAGGGGCAAAATATTGCCAAACTTGTATCTGCAAACTTGTGCACAAATTGTCCCGAATCACAAATTCTTGACTGGTTCCGTTTCTCTAGGCAGTTGACAATGAAATATATTTTTGGTGGATGCTAAAAAAAACAACCAAAATAATATGAAAGCAGTCTCTATAGTTTAAACACACACACACACACACACACACACACACACATCACATATATATATATATATATATATATATATATATATATATATATATATATATATATATATATATATGATGAGAGAGAGAGAGAGAGAGACAGAGAGAGAGAGATTCAAAGATGGCAGGTGGTAAGTGACAAAAGAATGTGAAGAAGCAAAACTATAAGGTGAAAGAGAGCCCTAAAGAACGGACAAAAACAGAAAGAAAAATGAATAAACGTGAATGAAAAAGGAAACAAAGGAAAAAAAGAGAGGAATCGGATATGAAAAGGATATTTATTGCCCTTTTCTGTGATAAACTTATATTTATTTTCCCCGGAACCCAGCTGACGGAGAGGAACACAAAGAATAAAAGGATTCCATGTGAATTGGATTGCAACTGGGAATAAAAAAAAAGATATATGCTGACTGAAGTAAAATTTTATAGAAGTTACTATAACAAAATAATTGCATTATATAGCATAAACTAATTGGAACGAGATAGCCATCATCCAAAGAATGGAGGAAAGAAAGGAAATAGAAATAAAGATTATGAGATAAGTAAAATAAAGTGATATTTATTAAAAGAAAAAAAAAAGGGGGAATGCATACCAAAAAACACACTCAGCCGCAACCCCCCCCCCCCCAAGTCCCACTACCCCCTCCTCCCCTCCATTTTCCCGTAAAAATAGGGACAAATATGTAGTTGGCTGGCTAAAAAAAAAAATGTAAAAAAAAAAAAACTTGTAATACCAAATATCGCCTTACCAAACAACCCAGCGATTTCTGACCATTGAAGTATAAGGAATGTGGCCCACTGGTACTAATCTAATGATAGACATCGGCAGGAGAGGGGACGCCAGTGGAACTATGCTCTCATGTACGAGGATTTTATATAACTACAGGGAGAGTCTGTAAAAACTTTCAAGATGTATAAAAACTAATATCTTGGGGATCGAATAAGGATACAAAAAGACTCATAGACAAAACGACATTAAGACAGAGGGAACACTTATATAATATTAAATATTTGTTGAATTAAAGTATTAAACCAAATAATTGCTGATAAGTGTGATACATATCTTCCCTTGAACACACGGGTACTACGAAGACAGAGGAAATAGTTATGTAGGGTTAAATATTTGCAGAATTAATGTCTTAAATCAAATAATTGCAGATAAGTGTGATACATATCTTCCCTTGAACACACAGGTACTACAGAACAGACTCATAAAATACAAAGAAATACACAAAGAATGTATACAAACATTCATAATGACAAGGACTAGTCGAATGCATAAATGAATACGTAAACATGACAACGAGATGCTTCAGCATCGGAGACCAGCCATGAATGAGATTGCCTGACAGGTGTCAGGGGAAAAATCAGCCCTACCCACACATCACCGGCTAATGCCATGTTGACAGGCTTAGCCTCCGGTAATTACTTACCTGGCATGTGACACTTTCTAAATATTCTAAATACGAACGCCGTATGTGGAAGCACGTTAATCATATTGGGTTGTGGATTTAAGAAATGGAAAGTCTTCTACCATCCAGTACCTACTCGTATACTTTTAACAGCTCTCTCTCTCTCTCTCTCTCTCTCTCTCTCTCTCTCTCTCTCATGTGACCAATGATCAGTATACAATCGTCTATCACCTTACACAGGAATATATAACTCTCTCTCTCTCTCTCTCTCTCATGTGACCAATGATCAGTATACAATCGTCAATCACCTTACACAGGAATATATAACTCTCTCTCTCTCTCTCTCTCTCTCTCTCTCTGAGTAGAATTACCAGTGTAGATTATCCAACTGACAAGTAAAAGAATCAACAATCCACGGATGAGATCACCTGAAAAGCATCACGGAATCATTCAGGTATACCGTCATCATCATCTAAAGCCTTGTTGACAGACTAGCCTCCACTAATCACTCTCCTGTCATGTTCTAAATACGACTATCGCATTTAGGAGCACGTAAATCATATCGAGTTACGGCCTTAAAATGGGAACTCCTTTACTACCAAGTACTTATATACGTCTCTCTCTCTCTCTCTCTCTCTCTCTCTCTCTCTCTCTCTCTTTCAAATGACCAATGATTCTATCATCATTTCATATGCTGACTTTTTTATTAAGATAATATGCAGCTACAGATCTCTCTCTCTCTCTCTCTCTCTCTCTCTCTCTCTCTGCAGACATAACACTTTCAAATAAATAAATGAATCAATAATGCACGTTAAATAAGTTACATATGTTCAATAATAAGAAAAGTGATTCTATAACATAAGTAGAGAAAAAAGTAAAAAGATACTATTTTCATGTAATAATTTAATTATCATTATTATAATGTTTATAATTATCGATAATGATAATAAATGTTCAACAGCAAAACATCAGTACATATAATTGTTCACTGGAAAAATCCTTTATATCATTGCCATATAATTCAAACTATCTTTGGCAAATGTCTCTTACTCACTCCTCAATGGAAAAAAGTAACTACTTCCATGTTTTCTTTAACAAAAATAAAACATTGTTCTCATTACCAAAAAACGAAATGAGGTCAGATACGGATACCGCCCTAAGAACATTTTCTTATTCTGACCCCCTTTTCGCCAAGATGCCCCCCTGTCGCCCACCCTTTCAACAAAACACCAGACGCACAAACTAACTAACCATATCGCCACATGGAATTACGTTTTCC
>NC_061108.1:7801235-7833735 GCF_015104395.2 Macrobrachium nipponense
ATAGAGAACTGCGTACCTTTCTTATGCTTAATTTCCTTTACTAGTCCTCCTTGCTCCTCCAAAGATCTGATTTAAATCCGTTTTTGCTTCGTTTACTAAAAATTAAATGATTTCGAATAACTTTTGCAATCTCCTGACAAGAAATAATTCTTCCATCGCATTCTATACCTCGAAAAGCAGCCTGAGAGAGAGAGAGAGAGAGAGAGAGAGAGAGAGAGAGAGAGAGAGAGAGATTATTCCCGAAGACAGAAGGCAAATGCACTTCTCGTCAAAGATCTCGGTCTAACCTCGTTGCCACTTGATTGGCAGCCATTGATTCCAGCAGTCTCTTCCAGGGACCAGAGGGGACTGACTGCCTGCTTGCCTGCTTGCCTACCTGCCTGCCTGCCTGCCTGCGTGTTGCAAGCAAAGCGTGCTCACCTAACAGCGTGCTAGCATGCAATCTAGACACGCTATCGGCCCTCTTTGGGATTCTTGTCGAAATGTGTGACATATCTTGGCCATGAAGTTGCTGTGTTTTGGCAAGACGGCGGTGTTTACATGGAGCTAGAATCTTTAGGCATGCGGTTAGTCTTAGAGCAAAATTCTTATTTTTGTTATCAGTTATTTCCGGACGTGGATAACTTTACTTCGTCTAAATATCTTAAAATGTATTATTAAAGTAGGATGATATAAGTATGTTTACACAGACACACACACACACACACACATATATAAGCCAAAGGCATAGCGGTGGGACCTATGAGGTCATTCAGACGAGAAAAAGGCTTGAGTGGTGTAAAAGGATGAAAACCTCGCATTGTTAGGAGATGGTGGAATGTACGATGGAAGGAAGGGAATACGTACGGAGGTACAGTAAAGGAGCTATTGTTATTATCAGATGTCCTCGTATGCAGATGATTTTGACGTAGTCTGATTATCTTCCTTCAGTGTTTCAAATAGTATTAAATTCTGTGAAGTTACAACCTTACTGCGTTGGATTACTGTATATTTGCAGAGCAATACATCAGGTCTAACACGCACAACATTTTACAGTAACCTAAAGCACCTTAAACATTTAACCCTCCACCCCACCCCCCACAAACAAGCTATATTTACCGCCGTGATCTTAGAGACTATCGTGCTACGAAGCACTATGGAGTTAAGGTCAAAGTACTAGGTGGCCTATTATTTGCCTGATACACTTTCCTGAAGTGCACAAGTTCACTTTACTATAATAAAACAACCGGGGTTACAAAATTCATATCTATAAATCTATTAAATATCCTGCCTTTAAAGCAACGAACGTCATCGTTAATATCTCCTATTATTCGCTTCTTCATTAACCTGCTGAAAGTTTTTCTCTGTCATTCACAAAAATACACACAATATATATATATATATATAATATATATATATATATATATCTATATTATATATATATATATTATATTATTATATCATTATATATTTTATATATATAGTTATATAATTTATAATATATTTATATATATTATATATATATTATATATATATATATATATATATTCTTAAAATATCTATATTATTATATATCATTTATATATCATTATATATCATTATATAATTATATATATATTTTTTATATATCATATATATATATATATATATTATATATATATATATATATAGATAATATATATATATATATATATATATATATATATATATACAATATATATATATATATATGTCTATAGATATAACTATAGTATAGAGAGAGAGGAGGAGAATGCTTATGAGAGAGAGAGGAGAGAGAGAGAGAGAGATTATTCGTCTACAGCTGCTGTGTAACCGCTCTGATTTCAATTTAGTTTCTGTTTTTAAGACAGATGATTCATAATCAGGTTGTTAATACATCATAAAGTATTCTCTTTTTGTGCCACAATAAAAGAAAATCATTTCCATAGCTAGTAGTGAAAATTAGCACGTCTTGCCAAAATCAATCTCTCTCTCTCTCTCTCTCTCTCTCTCTCTCTCTCTCTCTCTCTCCGCAGTGGTCCACGTTCTTTATCACCAATTCTCTTTCCCTTCCTCCCTTCTCCCTCCCATAACCTTTCGTGTGTTTCACAAAAAGCCAGTTTTTCTCTTTTTTTTTTTACAGAATTCCTCATACTTTTGTACACCTTCTATCTCCTTTTACATTTTTACGTCATCTTTCAACACTTTCTTTCTCCTTTCTTTTACACTTTTTTTTTTTTTTTACATTCTTGTACATCTTTCATTTCTTCGCTTCCGTGAGCTTCAGGGTGGATCTACCCAATATCAATGGTACTCTCTTGCACTGGAGTGCCCTTGAGCGTCCAATGCCACACGAACGAGGTCAAATTTCACCGCTGCTAACTGGAAGTACAGGGAGCGGGAGGTGCAGGGTCAAAGGTCAACTCTCCTGACCGGGAAATGACCTTGGCGATGGTCACCATAACTCAGTGAGAAATGTCCCCTATGAATAGAGGATTAAATAAAATTAAATGGAAAAAATCATTTGAAATAAAAAATTTTTTATGGATGCATGATTAGATAAATGGATAAAATTAGTTTAAATATAATGTTTCTTATGGATACAGTATTAAATATATGGGGAAAATAAAATTAAATAAAATTGTTTTTTATGGAAACAGGATTAAATAATTGGATAAAATAAAATTAAACATAATGTTTTTATGGATACACGATTAAAAAATAGGCAAAATAAAATAAAATATAATGTTTCTTATGGATACAGGATTAAGTAAACGTCTAAAATAATATCAAATAAAATGTTTCTTATGGATACAAGATTTTAAAAAATGATAAAATAAAATTAAATATAGTACTTCTTATGGATACAGGATTGAATAAACGGAGAAAATAAAATTAAATAAAATGTTTCTAATGGACATAGGATTTTATAAATAATTGGACAAAATAAAACAAAATCAAGTGTTTTCTTTGAATTAATGATTAAATGAAAGAAAAAATACAAAAGAAACAAATTGTTTTCTATAGATTAATGATTCAATAAATGAATGAAATAAGAAGAGCTGATAATAATTTATGAATACATAAGTGTATTACTGTTGGATTTCAAAGGGCAATGAATGGGCTCCAGTGATGAACAATGAATGAGCTCTGGTTGAATGATGAAGTATGAAAAATATAGGCCGCTGTGATCGGTCCTGAGAAAAATATATTTCCAGATTTGGCCCCGAAGCAACTTTCATCTTTCCTCGATTTTTATTTTATTTTTTATTTCATATTTTATTTAGTTCTTTGGTTATATCAAAGTTCCGCTAATTTAATCATCATTTCCCACCCGTTGTGTTAGTTTCAAGATCAATTGTCACTGTTATCCTTGTTTCCATTCTGAATTATTGTTATTCTTTCATTTAATATTGTTCTACTTTTTTCCCACAAAGCAAATAAAGTTCGGTAAAGCCTGTTAAAAGATAAAGTGATTTAGCCAACAAAATAAAATTCAGGAAAGTCCTTAAAGGTCGAGTGATTGATACACATCAATAACATTGATTAAAACCCTAAAATAATAAAAAAAATATCAGAGAAGTCTATTGAAGACAGATGGATTGATAATTCAGAATAATATGAAATTCAGGTAATTCACTTGAAAGTCATTATTATCAGTCTGACAATATGAACTCTTCTGAAACAAAAGACACTATCATATCATCAGACCAAATATATGAACTTTTCTCAAAATAAAAGACACTATGATCAGACTAAATATATGAACTCTTCTCAATTAAAAGATATCATCATCAGAATAAATATATAAACTCCTCTCAAATAAAAGACATTCACATCAAACTATCATATCAACTCTTCTCAAATAAAAGACATTACTCTCAGACTTATAACATAAAGTTTCCTTTAATAAAAGACATTATCATCAGATTTATCACATGGACTGTCCTGAAACAAAAGGCATCATCATCAGATTCATAATTTAAACTCTCTCTGAAATAATCGGCAATGAAGAGTATACCTTACTGGGGTTATCTATAAACATCACACTGAAATCCGAATTTAAAGGCAATAACCCTCCAAGGCCGCTTTTAATAACAGTTTCTCTCCCCCGCAGTTCAAACAAATAAACGTCTGGAAACGAGGGGAAATTGGATAAAAGGAAGGGGAAAGCAGAGAGAGAGAGAGAGAGAGAGAGAGAGAGAGAGAGAGAGAGAGAGAGAGAGACTTCATAGCTGGAAACTTTCTTCATATAATACAATTACAAGTCATTTGAGAGAGAGAGAGAGAGAGAGAGAGAGAGAGAGAGAGAGAGAGAGAGAGAGAGAGAGAATTTATAGCTGGAAAAACTTCTTCATACAATGAAATTAATTCATTTGAGAGAGAGAGAGAGAGAGGGGGGGGGGCGGTAATTAGCTCTGAATGGTTTATGAAATGAGATGCAAACTAATGTATGTACATACAAACAGGCAGGTGATTAATTAAGATATATTCGGCAACCTCAAAAATAGAAGTCAAATCTCGTTCATTGTTTTAGGGTCTTGACTCTTGAATCATTTCTGAATTATTAAACCCCATTTCATTGCATCTCACCAATATAAATGAAATTTAGAGCGTGAAGTACTTAAACAGTATTTACTACATGTAACACAGTAAGACAGCATACTGCGACTACTCTTCCAGTTCTCTTCTTACAAGAGTCTAGTCGACACGTTACGCTGATAAAAATACAAAAGCCTTCCCTTCTCTTCTCTCTCTCTCTCTCTCTCTCTCTCTCTCTGTGACGTTGCTATTCTCTCTCTCTCTCTCTCTCTCTCTCTATGACGTTACTATTCTCTCTCTCTCTCTCTCTCTCAAGCTCTGTCGTTGCTGTTTCTCTCTCAAGTCCTGTTGTTGCTCTCTCTCTCTCTCTCTCTTTCTCAAGCCCTGTCGTTGCAGGCGCTCTCTCTCTCTCTCTCTCTCTCTCTCCTCTCTCTCTCTCTCTCTCTCTCTCTCTCTCTGCCCAAACGTAATGAAATTTCGTAGGACGTGGCCCGGCCGTTTGTGGCGTCTATCTTGGCCCTCGTAAAACCGTCGTTGAAGCCATATCTCGGCGACATAACGCAAGTCCTGACTGGGACTTCCTGCCTTCACCCTGCGTCCATCCTTTAAAACCATGCCATCCTTCCGCTCCTTTAAACTATTCACCCTTAAGCCCCCTAAAAAATAAACTACGAAGGGGAATATATATATATATATAAAATATATATATATATATATATATATATATATATATATATATATATATATATATAGTATATATATGATTTACATATATATATATATATATTTTATAAATTATATATATATAGTTATATAAATATAAACATAGATATATATATAGATTATATATATTATATAGCATTAAAAAACCGGCTGAAAGAACTCGTCGAATTTCAATTTGCGACTGAAATTTGCTAACAGGTTCTTTTAGTCTTGATTGTACGTATATATATACTGTTCATTCATAAGTATTCGTACATTTTTCTTAAATGTACAGTTTATTTCATTGTCATTACTTTTTTTGAACTTCTAATAATATTAATGGTAGTAAACAAATTTGTTACATATAGATCTATGTTGAAGAACTGAGCCAGAATGGACGACCGCTTTGACGAATTCGAAAGCCAATTGACGCATTTTCCAAGTCGTCCCTCGATTCGGCGTAAACAGCGAGCAAGATCCGTTAGAGGTGTACAGACTCCTTCGTCGTCGTCTATCGATTTCCTTCATGCAGTCATTCCCTCCCACATCCTGCTGACTCCTTCATTAGCCCATTAACCGAAAAGGACCTCCCTCCCGCTTGCAGGATTACGAATAATTAGCCTCCCCGTAATGGCGCCAGTGACGTCCATACCTCGCGATTGGATTTATATTTAAATATAAAATTTAGAGTAGAGGCCAATCGCTGGGACCTATAATGTCATTCAACGCTGAAAGGGAAACCGAGAGTAAAGAAGATTTGAAAGGTGTAAGAGGAGGGTGTAAAGGAAGATGGATATGAATGGTGGTACGGTAAAAGGAATGAAAGGGGTTGCAGCTAGGGCAAGAAAGGACGCTGCAAAGAGCCTTAACTAAACGCCTTCATCTGACCACGTGTGGTTCACTGACGGCACTACCCCTCTACGGGGTCATATACCTCGCGGTAGGAAATATAATGCCGGGTCCCGTCGTCATTGGGCGGCGCGTAATTCGAAATTACAATCGCTAAAATGTAAGGGCTTCGAATAAATCGGTTCCAATAACGTCCAGGCATGACGATAAGACGAAAGGGTCGGTGAAAACGTTCAAATTAAGCGCGTGTTCTCATTTCTCTTGCTGGGATTATAGTCTCTATGCTTTGCTCTCTGTCTTTTCTTTTCTTCGGGATATTGGAAAACTTATATGAGAAGTAACGGTGCTCAGCAGAACATTAACGTGCATTCTTCATTATATTTTTTAAAAATAAAATCATTAACAAATTTCTCGTATTGCAGGTAGCCCTACTTCAGGATGTCGTGCAACTGGAAATTCAACAAAAGTTAAAGAGAAAATGCAATGCATTACTACCCTAATACAAAAATTTCTTCTTATTTTAATGATTTTCTTGAACTTTTATTTATTTATTTGATAATTTATCTGTTTTCCTAGTAAACGGACCTCCTGTTTATGTACTTTCCAATATGTTCTGTTACCTCTTTCGAAGGCACATCACATTCTTTGGAAGTTTGAACATCAAGTCAAAGGCCCCTATGGTGGGCTTGTTCCATATGAATGGGGTTCATCTTCTGAATAATAATAAGACGTAGAAGATGAAAGAAAAATATTTGTATTCGGGATATACTCGTGTTTTCGCCGAAATGATGATATCCTGTTGGTCATAAAACATTATCAAACTCATTATATCATCAAACCAACGTAAACATACAATGTCTCTGACATTTCATTACGAGATATTAACGGGTCTAAACGTCCCATACAAACGGCCGTAAAGTAAGGTTAGGAGAACAGAACGACCATACAAACTGTGAAGGATTTTAGCATCTGAAAGGAAGAATAAAAAGTTTATGGCCTGACTGAGGCTTAAAGATAATGAGCAAAATCTTAAAAAGTATATTGCTCGAGACATTTGGTGGATGCAGATAGTTTCTTAAAAGAGAAATAAAGTTGGTCATATATACATTAGGGAAAAGGGATTATACGTTTATAATTGTCTTGTGTATAAGTCCAAATGATATTCCATTTCGGCACAATTCTTCAACGTAGATCTAAAATTACTATTAACAATATCACAGATTTAGTCAAAGCAATTATGCAATACACTTTAAAGTGTATTACATACACTTTAAAGACAATAAAAATGCGTGTATACTTATAATAAATTATTAGGAGTTTGATAAATAATACAATATGTTTATGGAAAAGGTATGAATATTTATAAATGAAAGATAAAAGTGAAAAAGGACCACAATCACTCAGTTGCCAGCATTCTTCAATCAATCTCAATCAACAACAATAGAGCTTTAGTCCCAAATGAGTGCATATAGGAATAGCACCCTAATCGTTAACCTTAACCATGACCTTTAAGGGTCAAATTTGGAAAGTGTAATCTTAAACAAGCAATGAAAAATGTGACCTTTTGACCTTACACTAATTTAATCTCTCAAATGGGTAACCTTGACAAGGTCAACTAGACAATATTTCTGACAATTCTGATCAAAATCCGTTTGGTGATTGTTGAGAAGAAAAACGGAATATCGAAATAAATTAGCTGTTTATATATCTGCCTCTTCATTCAGTCAAAAATGACGGTAATGTAAGAGAGAGTCGAAAAGTTACCCCAGGCTGGCTGCCGACATATCAAAAAGTGGGGGGTCAGTACCACTAAACTTCCATTGTTACGCACGGGAAGCAAATAAATAAAACATAAACACGAATCGGTGAATAAACAGCATGTTTGTGCTTTCAATATACAGGAACACTGCAAACTTTCGACCTTTAACAGCCACAAAAACAGGAACCCTATAAATACGCGGCATACAGCAGCTTACGTCAGAGAAGCAAAATTTGGGTGGGGGAATACAGTTTTCTGTAGGCCTGTATTATTAATTTTGAAGCCGAGGCCATTTTTTTCCTCCCTCTCTCTCTACCAACGGAAAGTTCAGTCCGTCTAAAGGCGATAGCTCCTGACTCTATCCTTCCGTGGATGACAGTAGAATAAGATATTTCTGTACTGAAAAAAAAAAAAACTTTTTATTTCGATATATTATGTATTTTATTTATCAAGCTAAGTCAACATACCAACAAAGGTCATAGGTCATAGGGCGTGTTTGGAAAAAATCCTTTGACATTTCGGGACAACTCTGATTGTCCTACCATAAACAAAAGTTTAATAGAGAGAGAGAGAGAGAGAGAAGAGAGAGAGAGAGAGAGATATTACAGTCTAAAACTTCCTTCATACAATATAATATGAAATGTTTACGATGAACTTGTTGGTCCTTGGAGAGAGAGAGAGAGAGAGAGAGAGAGAGAGAGAGAGAGAGAGAGAGAGAGAGAGTAAAATTATGACTCAAAACTTTGTTAATGCAAGTATTACATCGACAGAGATCCCGGGGAGAATTTTATGAGGGGGAAACAGTTGCGCTTTTTAATGAAAGAATAAAACTATGAAAATGTAATAAGTAAAATGAAGTGGTATTTATTATTTTGAGGCTGTATAAAATATTTTTTTTTATAATATTTTCCTTTTCATTTGATGATGAAATAACAAAAAACCTCATTACATCTGTCTGAAGTCAGTAATGGCATAATACTATTCTCTAAACAAATGATCAGATTTTATGAAAATTAATTTCTTTTCAATGCAATAAGAAAGAAAATAGTTATTGGAGATCAGGAGAGGGATAAACCGTAAAGAAAATGTAAGACAATAAAACGCTAAGAAATGAAAAAGAGAAGAAAAACAATAAAAACATAAAACATCCAAAGATGAGAAACGAAAAACAAGAAAAAAACATAAAATGACGCAATAACGTCAGAAAATTGAAAACAAAAATACAAATCTGAATAAAGCATACATGTAAAAATTAACTTTAACGTTAAACATATCATGTTAAAATGGTTAAATCATTCACGACTCTTATACGGCCAGGGGCACCAACACAAGAATTTACTTAAATATACATTTATTTGGTTTTATACACGAAGGCTCTTATTTTTTTTTCTATTTCGGTTGATGCAATGAATGGTTATGCTGTTTTAGCAGCAGACAAAGAGGGGGATGGAGCGTAATAAGCATTATCTCCTATGTCTTCATGAATGGTATTCGAACCTCGAAGTTAGTGCAAATGTACTTGGACAGAGGGTGGTGCACGTTACTAGATTACATACATAGATACGCACATATACACAAGCATATAAATATATATATATATATATATATATATATATATATATTATTATATATATATATATATTATATATATTATAGTATACACTATATATATGTGTATGTATACAGAGAGAGAGAGGAGAGAGAGAGAGAGAGAGAGAGAGATATAAAATATATATATTATTTTATCTATTAATATATATATAGATATATAGTATATATATTATATATCTATATACAGATATATATATTCACACACACTTCAGGCATGAACAGAAACTTATTCCTCTATGTAAATCCGGCGATACAAAATAAACAACAAAAGCAATCTGTTCATCACACATCCAAACAGGCCACCTCAGGGTAAATTATATATAGCCTGTAAAAATAGCATGACTTCAGGTTTGAGAGAGAGAGAGAGAGAGAGAGAGAGAGAGAGAGAGAGAGAGAGAGAGAGAGAGAGAGAGAGAGAGAATTTAAAATTTTGCATCCCAGGAATGTGTAATTCTGCAACGTGTAATTATTCATAAAGCAAGCTAGAATTGGAAAAATCTGACCGAGCAATGTTCAGAATTTATCATCATTCATAATCAATAATGCAACAGCACTGATGTCGTCTGCATGTTCTCTACGCCATCCACACCTTCGTAGAATATGAGCTGAATTATGCAGGATGACTGTTTCTCAGAGGATTAAGTTCAGATGTAGATGCAGCCGCAAAGGAAGAAATTAATTAAAGTAACTCTGACAACTGATGCTGTTTGCAGAAGCCTGACTGATTGCATAGTGATCAATTTGCAATAAAACGAGAATGAACAATATTGTAAGGAAAAAAATAACCTTAAATCACATGATTTTAAAACAGAAGGAAAACAGGACATGTTTATTCAATAACACCTTATGATACCCCGCTATAAGGCAATAGAATACAATATAGAATTTAGGCCCAAGGCGAAGCGCTGGGACATAAGAGGTCATTCAGGGCTGAAACAGAAACTGACAGCAAAAA
Organism: Macrobrachium nipponense; assembly: GCF_015104395.2. Classification (NCBI taxonomy): domain Eukaryota; kingdom Metazoa; phylum Arthropoda; class Malacostraca; order Decapoda; family Palaemonidae; genus Macrobrachium; species Macrobrachium nipponense. Next base: position 7,811,633 of record NC_061108.1, read on the forward strand.
GGTTTGAAAGATGTAACAGAGAGACAACCTCGCAGTTGCACTAATTTATAAATTGATAAGGAGAGGGTCGAAAGGAAGATGGAAGAAAGACAATATGAGCGGAGGTACAGTAAAAGGAACGCCAAGAGCCCTAATTCTGGGCCGTCGGTTAGGTCCAAATTTTTGTTGGAAATGATAATTCATACCTCAGCCCTAAGCGTAGTGGTTCACAAAGTTATCTAGGGCGGCACTGCTCAAGGCTATGGACTGTATATGACAGGTAATTAAGAGTGTTATGTAGTCTGCAGTGAATATGCTGTAAATTTATCCCCTCTCTCTCTCTCTCTCTCTCTCTCTCTCTCTCTCTCTTCCAAAAGGACTTCATAGGATAATCTAGATTTGCATGTGTCATGGTGAATTTCCTAAGACGAATAATTCAGTGGGTTCCTTTTGAAACCCAGTTTATTTTATCCTTTTTTTAATTCTGCATTTACCATCACTTTGAACCCTAGCATTCCTTAAACAGAAACTTGCGATAATCGAAGTTTCAAAGTGTTGGCTACATCCAGCTAAGTACCATACTCTTGCATCATATTCCGATGGGTCACATCTCTAGTGAATAGCCAACAATCATTTAGCCCCAGCGATTTATTCATTCGTTAATTTACTTTAATGAATCACAGCTTTAATACTGAGAGTGAGTCTCCTTTTTTCATTATCATTCTTCTCTCATCTAGATTGTCCGACTTTCCTTTCGGTCTTTTCATTCTTAGTTTTATTTAAATATTTATTTACATCTCTTTCTTTTTCTCTCTCTGATATATGTATGTATATATATATATATATATATATATATATATATATATATATATATAATAAACACAAATATATTATACTCACGTATCATACGTCTATATATATATATATATATATATATATATATATATACATATATATATATATATATATATATATATATATATATATATCTATATATATATATGTATATAAAGCACCATGTTTACCATTGCATCATCATAACACCGGGAACATGGATAAGTTATCAAGTTAGGTGTTTTGGTAACTTTAAGCAAATAGCTTATTTCGAGGCTTTCATACAGTAAAGGCATAAGGAGCTGAATGTAAAGCTTCATAATTGATTGTGTGTGTGTGTGTGTGTGTGTGTGTGTGTGTGTGTGTGTGTGTGTGTGTGTGTGTGTGTGTGTGTGTCTTAATTCGGCTGGAAAGAAGATATAAGCAAGCGTCACTTACCCGTATGCTTTCTGTCCCTCTAAATAAATAGAGAGAGAGAGAGAGAGAGAGAGAGAGAGAGAGAGAGAGAGAGAGAGAGAGAGCACTAAACAGTAATATCTCAATGAAGACCAGAACACAAAGCCCTTATCAATTTTGGAGCAACTTCTACCAGAAGCATCTTTCAAAATCCTCATCTCCAGCCCACCCAGCCTCCAACGAGGCCGCTCCGACCGTCGTACCCAAGTAACTTTGGATCACCCAATTATCGGCTTCTTAGAGAGCCAAGACTTAATTTCCCTAATATGCATATCATTACAATCTCATTAACTTTACCATTAACCTGCTGTTTGCTTAGATTAACTTGTGGGTGTTAATTTAGGAGGGGAGGGGGGAGGCGGCTTAGTGACGACGCTTTTCGTTATTGAAGGTCACAAGAGGAAATCCCGCTCGGATAATCGCGTCCAATTATGGCCTTTTTTGGCACGGCCACCCCTCCCCCTTTTTTTTTATAATGGAAGTTGTGTACGTGAATTTCCAAATTTATTTCAAATGCACATGCGCACACCATTTTAACGACCTCTACTACTTGCCATAATTAAGGAGAGCTTTTTATATGTGTATATGCATATTATATATATATATATATATATATATATATATATATATATATATATATATATACATACATACATACATAACTATATAGTGTGTGTATACACACACACACACACGTGTATATATATATATATATATATATATATATGTGTGTGTTGTGTGTGTGTGTGTGAGTGTGTGTGTGTATGTATGTATGTGTGCGTGTGTGTATTTAAGGCACGTCCATTTCACAGCAAGATTCTAGGGATGGGGCTGCGAGCCACACACCCTATTTCTTGACAGCATCTCGCACGCTATTACGCTATTGCACCTTGGTGTCCACTAGAGTGAGCGGTATGCGGGGAGAGAGAGAAGAGATGAGATGAAGGAGAGAAGAGAGACGAGAGAGAGGAGAGAGAAGCACTACCTAGCAAACGTTATTGGTCAACATCTAACGCAGTGACTGTATAATCTCCAGTGGAAGTATGCGAATAAATAATAAAATAATGCTTAAATGGAGTTCGTGAATTTAAAAACATAATTACGATAAAAACTGAGTTGCAAGGTACAGGTGACGAAGCCGTGTGGCATAATCATCCCTCAAGCGTTCGAAAGTTGTCACGATAAGGCTAACTTCCTAAACGAACGCAAAGATGAAACAAGAGACCAAGTTACAGTGTAAAATAAGTTCTTCATCAAGTCCGTGTTATGCCTCAACAGCTGCTTAGTAAATTCATGTGTTGATCAGATGGATTTGCGAGCAAAAATGGTAAACAATAGATGGGTGGTTTTATAAGAAAAGGTTCAGAAAAACCAAATGAATATTTAAACTTGGTGGATAAATGAAACTAGAGTAAGAATTTTCGCGGATGATACAATGACAATTGGGATAGAGGATGAGGAGCTGAAGAAACTGATGAAAGGTGTGTGTGTGTGTGTGTGTGTGTGTGTGTGTGTGTGTGTGTGTGTGTGTGTGTAGACGGTCAATCATATAGAAATGTGAGAAAAATATCTGAAACGCCTCCCTCAATGTGAGGTCAACGGATACTTAACGAATTTCAACCTGTTTTGAAATGAAACACCTCTTTCAGTGGCTTCACCTGATGACAACAAACCGGAGAGAGAGAGAGAGAGAGAGAGAGAGAGAGAGAGAGAGAGAGAGAGAGAGAGAGAGAGAGAGCAGATACATGATATTAAAGCATGTCCACTTTACAGCTATAAGTTATGAATATTAAAAAAATTTAACGAAATAAATAACATTAAATAAGTTATACATGCTGCGCACCTCTCTTCAAATTAAACTGATTACCACACTTTCTTCAAAGTCTAACATTGCGTTCCCCTAAAATTTATGATAGCATTACAGGGAACGTCACTGGGAATAATACCTTACATCGCTATTACGTAACCTTTGACGTACGTGAGAAAAGACGCGAGATCAACAATACGTCTGAAAATGTATATAAAATAAAAAAAAAAAAAAAAACACAAGCGAATAACTACATCCGTCTCACATCAACCGTATGACATTCCGTCGAGAATTTATTGAAAAGTTGGAGTTAATTATACCCGTTGGTCTTCGACTGTTTGTCACTGTGAAATCCAATAAAGCAATTTATCAGATACATCAAAGGTCCGGTGACGAGGGACCTAATAAATTTCTTTTTAATTTATAACTCTGCTGCGCGTGATTCGTAAACCAGTCAGTCTTGCAAATGGGTGCTTGAATAGGGGTCATTACGTGATTGGATCTCAGGATTGTCTTTGGTTCGTTGGTAAAGCATATACACAGAAAATATTTCTTTTTTCTTTTATTTCTATGGATTCATCCGCTAAGTTTCATTGGTGCTTTCTGGATGAATTTTAATCTATTCAAGGATTTGGAAAATTCATTATCTCGTACTCTGATTTTCACTTTACAATATGCATACTATCCACAAATAAAACACGCACACACATTATATATATATATATATATATATATATATATATCTATATATTATATATATATATATATATATATATATATATTTATTTTTTTTTTTTACCTTATATAAAGTGGTTGGTGGGATTGCCACAATTCTATGTGTGTGTGAGTGTGTGTGTGTGTAAGAGAATATAGAACTTGGTCCAAAGGCCAAGCACTAGGACCTATGGGGTCATTCAGTGCTGAAAAGGAAATTGACAGTGAAAATGATTGAAAGATTCAACAGGATGGAAACTTCGCGATTGCACTAGGAATCAATTGTTGTGAGAGGGTGGAAAGTAAGGTGGAAGAAAGAGATTATGAATTAATTCAGAAAAAGGAATGACAGAGGTTGCAGCTAATTTTCACGTGGAATAAAACGTTCGGAATTTTTTTTTTTAAATAAGTATATTCTGAATTATGCATTTTACACTCAAATTTCTGATGTCAAAGATACTTTTCTAGACTTTGTAAGGTTCTTAATCCGATTCAAAGGTCTTCTGATTCATGTTCACATTTGCTGTGTCAATATTTTGGATTTTATCTTGCATTACCGAGTGAGAAATCAAAAAAGACCAAGAATAAAAAAAAAAAAATCTTACTTTGCGACGTCCTTCCTTCAAAGCAAAGTATGGGACTTTTACCCGAGTTTTTAGAATTTATGACCTAGGTAAGTAAGATACGAATAAATAAATGAATAAATAATAGACTTTAACATGTTTTAGAGTGCTCAAAAATGACACAGTTGCCTGGGAAAGTTGCCTTCAACCATATTAGTTGGGATTTGAAGATATGAACACACACACACACACACACACAAATAAATATATAAGAATGTTGTTTAGAGAATCAGGGAATTATAAATAATTTTTCTTTCTCACGAATGTAACGGTTCCGTTGAACAGAAAGTATTTAATTATTTTAATATATTATAATATTATACATGAATAATTATTTTAAAGCATGGCGCACATGTTCATGCCCCCTACACCTGTGGTCATATATGCAATTCAATGATCACAGGTGTTGCTGTGATTTTCCGACGGAATGAATGGAGTTGAATACATTACATAGGTAAGCAAATGTTGAATAATGCATACATTTGAAAAAATGTTATATCTTAATTCCATATTTCATACCTCTTTCGCGACTAATAAATAACTGAATCCTTGAAGGAATAAGTTTGCAAAATAGATTCAGCTTATTTTTGTGCTCTAGGAGTATAGGTTAATATTTCTCTGGAAATTGGGATTACTCCCCATGATGTACTACCATCTAGCATGATTCTCTGATACTTCGATATACATAAGGAAAAGCTAGTTTATAATTTATACATATAAGTCTGTATTGGAGCAACTATACCTAGGTTATGTGTTTCACCATTACTAGAGTCAGCGTATCACAAGTGGGCTTCAGTCATTTGATTGAAATTACAAGTACGAATCATATAGGGTTACTGGGACCTGTAATTTGTTGTGTGGTATTTTTATCACTGAAATACCTAAATTTTATGCATATTTGACACATGTGAGCGATAACGCCACATTGTAGCATTCCTAAAAGGTGAGTTTACACTAGGCTTCATCCCACGGGTCATACATAAGACTCGTCACTCACTCCTCCTAAATTCTTGTTAGCCCCGCCTACTTGACTGCTCATTAGGGTGTGTTAGTGGTGTGGCGTGACTCTTGATGAGCAGTCCAGTAGGCGGGCCTAGCACGAATTTGGGAGGAGTTGGTGATGAGTCTTGCATGTGCAGCGCAAGGAGTGAGGGTAACTAACAAGGAGTGAGGGTAACTAACAAACAGCTGTTTATGATGGCTTCCAGGGAAGAAGATAGTTAAGTTACTAACTTCCAGTCTTATCATTCTTGTCAGAAAAGCGAAGAGGTCAATATCGTCATTATTGAGACCCATGAGACCAGTGGAGAGTAATACATACAGATGCTAGCAATAAAATGTGTGATAATAAAGTTAATGAATATGCTGTAAAATTTGATAATTTGGGAGCTTGAGTATCTTGGCAAGTGATGATGAAGAGAAACTCAGAAGTAATGTTATATATATACATACATATTTTTTTACTTTTACAGCCAAAACTGGCTCCAGCATTACTAACAAGAAGCAATATTCTTATAGTTCCAAATAATACAGAAATCTCCAATATTTTGCCGGAAGTTAGTGAATAAAAAGCACACATCTGTGAAGGTGTTCCTGGTTCACAATACTTCATCCGTACTGAAAATGGAGTACAAATTGTATATCCAAAACAAGAAGGAAATTATGTCAATTCAATTAAAATTTTCAATCCAAAGTCATTTTTATACCTTGATACCCAAGTAGATACCAGTAGTTTTATTAAATTGCCATTATCATAAAGGTATGAGCAGATTTGCCTATTACCAGTAAACCACACCTTAACAACCTTGGTTAAAAGACATTTTTCATCTCTTTTGGATAATGAAGCTACCCCTTTAAAAGATGAAAGCCTAAGTAAAATCTGTCTTAGTGTACCCTTTAATTTGGTATTGCCTTCTTATTTTCAATAATTCGATGAAACTTTGCTGCCTCAACCGTTTTCTTTTGCCTGTATGGTGTTTTTAAGTTGCAAGGAACCAGTGGTTATTCAGCAACGGGACCAACGGTTTAACGGGACTTCCGAACCACGTCGAGACTCGAGAGTGAACTTCTGTCACCAGAAATACACATCTCTCACACCTCAATGGAATGCCCGAGAATCGAACTCACAGCCAACGAGGTGGCACGCCCACACCGTACTAACCACGCCACTGAGGCGCTACCTAAACTGTTTTCGAATGGGGTAGTGCTTGACTAAAATAGCTTTAAGATTACTTTACTTTGATCAGGAGCAGAATACAATGCTAGGTCATATTTAATAAACAGTTTTACACAGGTCACAAATAAGGTGACTATATGACAATTGTCATTCAACACGATTGAGGCTCCCTACCCAATACTTATTACAAGATATTCGTTTTGCTTCTTCCATCACAACAGAAGCTCAAGGCTCACAATATATGTGGCGTATTTCGGTGGACTATCCTAAAAGGGAGTAAACATATGGGTGGCACACTGGAGGTTCACAGTGTCATCATAAATATGTCTAAATACGGATTCCATCAACAGCCATGAGTAGATCTACGTAGGCGTAAGAGAACACAGGTCTTCACAAAACAGGTTGGACGACCCCAGCCATAGCTAGGAACCTCTGATATCCGACGTCCAAACATGGAAAAGATACACAGATGGACGTGTTGTCATGCACACACACAAAGACAGAGTAAAACGAAACTGATTCTCAAGTTACGGCAGTGAATATGGCCTAGGAATAATAACAACAATGCTGGAAGACAGATGGCGCTGGAGGTCATCAAGATGACGGAAGGGTTTCGTTCGTAGTTCTAGGTTACAAATGGTCTTAGCTGGTTTGACCTACAATTATAAGTCACCATTAATCTCGTTATTTTTCCTTCCTTTTAGGTCTTTTCTGACATGGAATGATTTGTCGTTTACAGGTCTTTGTGAGAGAATGATTTTTTTTAAATTTCCATAGCAAAGTTGTCGTTCGAATGCTGTCGTAATCATCTACAGGTCTGATAGTCTCACTTCTATTATCATCTGCCTTTCAATCGACGGTGCATCAGTAATTTCAGCAAGCTCTCAATAACCAGAACAAAATGACTAAATGGAAAGCATCTTGTATATTTACCTTCTCCACGATACCTGATCTTGTGTTTACAAGCATCTCTGCCTCGGCTCGAGACCTCCTTTAACAGACTCGGCGTAAACAAGACAAAATCGAATGTCCCTCGGCGCTCGTGGGATAAGCTACACAAGCCTAAAACATTTTACTTTCGAAGTCTCTTGAAGAGGATATATTTACCTTCCTAAAAATAAATTCCGTCCTTGTTTATCGCACCGCATAACAGCCCTGTAAGTCATAAATACTCCTCGATCATAACAAAGGAGGAAACGAGATAGCAGCAAGGGAGGGTTTCTCATGGTGCTGGGTGACACTGAGGGCAGAAAGGGGTAAGGGACGTCACTTTGCTCTTATCCCAATAATATCAGAAATTAATTCTTCCTTCCCTTTTCATTTTCTTGGAAATGTAATTGGCATATAAAATTCATGCCAAAGGAAAAGCACTGGGACCTATGAAGTCATTAAAGGGTTAAGGGTAAATTTAGAGTAAAGAGTTCTGAAAGGTGCAAGAAGAGGAAAACCTCAAAGCAGTTACACTATGAAATAACTCTTACGAGAGGGTGGCGAGTAACAACAGTGCCTCAGAGGGACAACGGCCTTCTTTAGGGTTGTACAATTAAGTAGCGATCAAACCAAAATTTGCTTAACTCAGAAAAAATATATATATATATATAATATATATATATATATATATATATATATATATATATTTATATATATATATATATATATATGTATGTATGTAAGTGTGTGTGTGTGTATATATATATATATATATATATATATATATATATATATATATATATATATATATATATATATATATATATATATATATATATATATATATATATATATATATATATATATATATATATATTCGAAGTTATGCAACATTTGTTCGGATCGCTACTTAACTGTGTGACCCAATTGTGTGTGTGTGTGTGTGTGTGTGTGTGTGTGGAGCGTGCGTGCGTGCGTGCGTGTTTGTGTGCGTGTGTGTGTATGAATCTATTACTAAAAAAGCACGTCACCATCACTGAAATCATTTTAACTTCATCGAGCAATTACAACGTTTGAATCACAGTCACAGATTGTTCCTACTTGTATACAATTTTGAGGTTCTTGTCGTCAAAGCAAAGTCATTATACTCCCCCCACTTCCCTCGCTTCCGTGCCCCTCTGTGGAGAAAAATGAAACTTAATTGATTAAATGCAACACTGCCGGAGGTATATAGCTGTTTCACAAAATGTGTTTTCTCATTTTTGAGAGCCCTGGATTCTTTGAGTGAGTGGCTTTCTGTAAAAGATACACCGGTACAAGCGTTACCGGTGTAGGCATGAAAATGGCACTTGGTTTTTGTATTATGAATGCCCGGTATCTTTTAAATATGCACATTTTAGTAAGGAAAAAATACGTGCTACAACTGTAGCTATGAAAATGTAGCTTGTGAAAATTTCACTTACATCATTAAAGGGAAGGAGTTAAAAATACTCTTTGTCATATTTTTCCGGAATACTCTGCTCTCGTTTGGCGGTAAAATATATTTTAATATTCCTGCTACCAAAGGTCTCCAGAATATTTCACATATACACACACATATACTACATGTATATAGTACATATATATATATATATATATATATATATATATATATATATATATATATATATATATATATATATACATATAAACTATAATACGGTCATTTGGGATCAGTACTATCTATATGAAGCCTAACCCGATGATCTTCTCAATTACCTCCACCAAAGCTGAACTTGTAACCTATCGCAATCATATAACTACCAGATGCGTAATTAATTAACTGAGTCACCAAAGGCACAATAGATTTAAAGAACTAGAACCTAAGCTATCTATTTTGGAGCAGAATCGATCTCGGGTCTCCTCTTGCAAATATAAATTTCTTGTATATCTGAACTCTCTCTCTCTCTCTCTCTCTCTCTCTCTCTCTCTCTCTCTCTCTCTCTCATTAGACGCAAAGATAAGAGAACCAAGAGTTAGTGAGAGTTATGTAAGAGATTTTTTTTAAAAATTCAAATAAAACAGAAACGAGGTGATTTGTTACCAATTTACCCAAACATTTTTCAATAATTTCACGCGGTTCATAATATTATTGGCGTAAATAAAACGTGATCACTATTCTTATATTCATGATGTAAAATGTTCATATGATATCTGTCTAATATAGGTTTTCTCTTCGTAAAATAATATTTAAATAACTGATTCGGTCGCGTGTCGTCAATAATTATCCTCGTCTTCCAAATATGTCTGCTATTTAGAACCGGCCTTTATTTCAAATCCGTTTGCTTAAACAGTCCACAAATGCTTCATGAATAAAGTTCCTCATTTACATATCAAATTTCCCCCAAAATTAAGTTTCCGACATCATTCGATTTCCTCGACTAAAACTGACCACGTCTCTTAAATCCAATTACGGGACGGAACGCAAACTGTTCGTCCCCGGTTCTCGAAAACGTTTCCAAAATTGTCGCGTCAAAATTTCCCTAAACGCTCCATCAAATTTCAGAAAATTTAAGCGTCGGTAATATATTGCCCTGTAGAGTGAGAGGGTGATCACTGCAACCTTTTTTCTTTTTTCTAAAGTTACATTTAGGGCTTTTTCTCATTATGTTTGTATAACGAGAGAAATAGTTTGCTTACAGGACGCTTTCATTGTTGCCATTATTGACTTTAACCAATAAATCTCAAAAAAGAGATTTATCAGCTTATAATTTGGCAGCATCCCATACTTTTTCCAAGGAAGTCATCTGAGAATGCAAGAAAGTCATCAACTTTCATCCTCATCATCATAAGCATCATCATTTCCAGCCACTTTCTGGAGCCACCCGCTTTCCCCTTCCAGCAGCTTTTCACCCGCCCTTCCCTTTCCAGCCATTTTCTGAATTCTTCTTCTTTTTCTCTTCTTCGCAGAAAGGCTTCAAAGACTGCAGAAAGTGGTTGACAGGGGGTTGAGTCAGAGATTAACTGGAAAGCGGGTAAACTTCAGATAGTGGCTGGAAGGTTGCGACTCAAATCAGTGGCTCAGTGGCTGGAAGGGGCAACTTCAGATAGTGGCTGGAAGGTTGCGACTCAAATCAGTGGCTCAGTGGCTGGAAAGGGCAACTTCAGAGAGTGGCTGGAAGGTTGCGACTCAAAACAGTGGCTGGAAGGGTGCCACTAAAAACAGTGTCTGGAAGGTTGCGACTCAAATCAGTGGCTGGAAGGTGTCATTTCAGAAAATTACGGCATGGGACGACCTCAGCAAGTGGCTTAATTAAAGGGTTATTTTTATAAAATGGCTGCAAGGGATGACTTTACAAAGAGGCTGGAAAGGGCTACTTCAGGAAGTGGCTTTATACCAAATATACCAAGTCTCCCAACAAACTATGGCGTGAAAATTCCACATTACAGAAATTATGGACCAGAATGTCATCGAGCTTTCTGAAAAAATATGGAGAAAGAAATCGGATATGTTGATGAAAATCATGCTAAATTCAGAAGCCTTGGGGTAAAGAGAACAGGAAGACCTAGGAGAGTAGGACTTCATCCAGAGAGAGAGAGAGAGAGAGAGAGAGAGAGAGAGAGAGAGAGAGAGAGAGAGAGAGAGAGAGAGTACTTACTTAAGTGTGAAGGTGTAATTCCTTACTGCTGATACGGACCGCAAATCATACTGAATTGTTTTTGCAAAAGCATACTTCACTGTATCATACTATTAACATTCCTAGGGAAGATCCTGACATTGTTTTTATTTTGCGAATTGCAATTCGTTTAGATTATCCTACTGTAAGTCTAATCTGACCACTTCGATAAGTAGAGGAACATTAAACGCCATTACTCTTTCACACAACAAAATAGTGCCCACTCTGTATTTGGAATGCATTCCTCTTCATTCCCACTGGAACTGATTCGGGTCGACTATCCCAATAACAACAGACTCAGAATAACAAATTCGTCACACGGTCGCCATGGAGGTAAATGCGACTTCAGCTGGGAAATTACAATGTGCTCTCTGTTATAAATCAACCTGAATTGTATAGGAAGGCCTCCGTTGTTGTGCCGACGCTGTATCATAAATCACCTGGCACAATTAAGCAACCCCAAAACCGCTCGATACACACGTACTCGGACCATTAAACGTCCATCAGAAACCTCACCCCCGCCCCTTGACCTCGCCTAACCCCGCGTGACCAGGGGGTAACCTCAATAAATATACAAAAGTTGCAACCAAAAAGTATACAAGTAACTTCCCGTTTCCCTTCCTCTGGAGTCGTGAACTTCCTTGTGGTAACCCGACATAATTCTGATTTGGCGTAAAAGTCACTGAAACGGAAAGCTGGGAGTTGAAGTTCGTGTAACACGATGCGTCAGATCAAAACATACTGCCTTGTAGGCCCCAAGGTAACAGCCCAGGTACACGCTTCGGAAGATTCTCTCTCTCTCTCTCTCTCTCTCTCTCTCTCTCTCTCTCTCTCTCTCTCTCTCTCTCTCTCCCCACAAACAGATCTGAAACAGTTTCCCCCAGAACCGCTCGTAGTTGTCTTCCTACCATATATCTCTGGCTGTGTCACACTCAATCACATAAATTTTCACCTGCCCTGGACAGGCCAGGAACCCAAGGGAATTAATTATGCAGTGGTACCACTGATTTATGGATAATACATGTGATCATAGCATTTGTTTACTGCGCTATTTGTTCCATTCACCTACTGACTTTTTTTTTTTTTTATTTATATAATCTTCAAGTTTTTTCCCCAGGTACCTTTTAGCCAGACCCATTAAAGAAGGTATGTTTTACTCGCACAAGGTCTCCTCGTGTGGGTGTGAGTGTAGATTTGGATGTGTATGTATGTGTACTGAACCGCTAAACTAATCTCCAGACCATAAAACGTAAGTTCCTCTCTCAGGTAAATGCTTTGTTTCAGGTGTCAAAAAGCTTCGTTTCCTAAAAGCTAAACTTATCAGGAAATATCTTTACCTCTGAAAGCCTAGATAATGAGTCCCTTAAATTTCTCTGTAACTTTAGCTATTGGAAAAGAAATACAAGTGTGAACGTCTCTTTACTCATTGTAGCAATGCAAATGACATAATGTAAGGCAAAATGTGATTGGATAAACAATTGTCTACTGAATTCCAACCAACAGCTGAAACTGAAAAAATGAATTTTGAAAAATGAATCGCTTATAATGGTCGAGACTTTTATTTTATTTTTTCTTTGCAAAAGGATTTTATATTTAATTACATTCTGGTTTATGAAATTACCTTAAAACGTTTTTTTTTGATAGCTAATAAAAAAAACCTTGTATCTTCATTTTCTTTTAATTTATTCATAAGTTCAAACTTAATTAGAAGTTTCGCATAGTTTAATCGGTAATTAAAGCTATGAAAAAAGGTTATCTACCTGTATCTCACCCGGTATTTAATCTATTACTTTATCGTTCATATTTCATAACCTTCCTCCTTAGGAAAATAAATACTTTGGATAGTATTTCTTTTTAAGACAATGTAATGCATATAAACAACAATAATATTAAAGGCACTAAGTAAGTCTCAAGAAACACTTGAGAATAATGCGATACAATATTATAGATTATAAATTCACTATATATCAGTATTTAATATATTGGAAATGTGCTAGATATATTACTGATTTCTTCATGGAACTAAGTATGAGTGTCTCAATGATATCTTCACGAGGTTCCTTGCCGGACGAATCCCGATATTGAAGGACACTGCATACGCAAAATTATTGTCAGGGAGAGAACAATTTATACAATCATATATATATATTATAGTGTAGATCTTTGACCTTTACTCTAAGCAAGCATTATACTCTACATTCTATGCCAATTCTTTCCACTCTATCCCCCCTATACTAACTTTTTCTCTTTTTTTTTTTTTTTAAGCGCCTCTTTGGCGTGATCGGTATGGTCTTGGCCTGCCACCTCAGTGGCCGCGAGTTCCATTCTCGGGCATTCCATTGAGGTGTGAGAGATGTGTATTTCTCGTGATAAAAGTTCACTCTCGACATGGTTCGGAAGTCACGTAAAGCCGTTGGTCCCGTTGCTGAATAACCACTGGTTCCACGCAACGTAAAAACACCATACAACAAACAAACAAGCTAACTCTTTTTTCACCACGTTTCTGTATCGCTTCATTTCTCACCCTTTCACTTTTTCATACATCACAAAAACTATACAATTACTTCAGCTCAGCTGCTTCAACATTCTTCATCTTTATGTGCATTCAGCATCCACACTTCACTGCCATAAAAGAGGCTTGGCTCAGCAAATCCCTTCATACAGTCAATCGTGGTATCAGTTATTAAGTAAAGTCTCTTAATATCAATTATAGAATCTACAGTCTTTTAATAAACTATTTTCATTGATAAATCCTATGCAAATCAACTGCTCCGTTAGTCTTTCATCCATATTAACGTTCTTTGCTCCATTTCACTGGTTGCAGTTCACACTCCTACTTGAGAATTTGGTTTACTCATAAATTTTCTCCTCTCCCAAACAATATCTAAAACTTTTTCACCAATTCCTGCAGTTTCTCTTTACTATCCCCATTCAGCACTGCATTATATGCGAATAATGCAAATGTCTATTATTCCAGCATGCACTTTGTACTTCTCTCTTATTTCCTTTGCCTTCTGTCAAGATATATTAATCTCAGGACAGCCTTTGTCGGAATGAAACATAAATGAGTCATATTTTATAAAAGAAATATATTGGAACTAATTTTACAAAGAGAAGCTACTCTGGTTTAAAGATGGAAGCCCATACACTTGGGAAAAAACAAGATTCAATAATGGAGGATTGACCTCAGCCTCAAATTAGGTTACGGTTTCTCCTTTCTCTTGGCAAACTTGAATAGTTTTTTCCTTTTTTATTCAGCCATCAGTGTTCTCGTTCGTAATGTTATCGTAGCATATATGGCTATAAGGCTATAAAAGTAATGACGATACTCACTGGGATTTACATCAGTGTCATTTTTCCCTTGTGCATTTGCAATCTCTCTCTCTCTCTCTCTCTCTCTCTCTCTCTCTCTCTCTCTCTCTCTCTCTCTCTGAAAATTTGAGAAAAAATCCTCAAATTATCACTAGTCCTTTACTTGTGTTATAACTGTGTTCAAGAGTACCTTTGATGAAGAAAATAATTACGGTTAACATGCATATGACAAAATGTTTTTCTTAAATACACATATTGCATAACGAAAAAACATAAGAAAAATATCCCCAAAAATGTTTAAGGAGAATGCAAAGATCACGAATGGACCAGTCACTGAAAATAATCAAGAATAACGAAAGAAATTTAAGAAATAATAATACTAATAAAAACTGAAAATGTAGATAGATTTTACCAGGGATGGTAAAACATTGGTGAGATCCCTTGACAATGGATTCTTTAACTTGAAATAAATCGACATTTTCATATATTTTTTTGTTTTTTCATGATGAGAATAAAATCATTAGTTTACTTTTGCAGAATAGCAAGTGAAATTAAGAAGTAAAATAAGAAATACGTATCAGTATCTTTGCTTATTCCGGTAAATCAGTTTTGTATTTAATAAGTTGCAATACCTGGCCTTATCCTACTTTACTTTGCTATATTTCAAATATATTAGATTCATTTTACTCCAAATATAATTAATACTTTAAAAAACAACGATATTAAGATGATATTAGTCTTCTAAATTTGGAATTCGGTTAAGCAAAGAATTATATCATTTCTTTCATGGTGATCAAGCAATATACAAAATTTGGCTTGTACATTTAATTTTGAAGGCGGTGTTATGTAAAATGTATTTAATCGAATATATATATATATATATATATATATATATATATATATATATATATATATATATATATATATATATATATATATAGCTATATATACACATATATACATACATACATATATACATATATCATTAATATATATATATATATATATATATTATATATATTATTATATATATATATATATATATAGATATATATGTAGGGGCCTTTCTATTTAACTTCAAGTTTTTAAATTGTTTAAACATTTGTCATTCATGTTAAGATCTCTTCATTTTCAATTTTCGAATTATCCTTTTTTGTAACATAACCCAAATTCAACAGCTTTCAAATATTCAACCTAATGAGCATAACAGATACCCCTCTCATAAAATGCAGATCGTTCAAGAACTCCATATTTCTCTGTGCAACATTGATAAATTTCCTGCCATTAAAACAAGGCCTCACACAACGAGGGTATATCCAGTCTACTGGAAACATTCATTAAGAGTTATATGATGCGAGAGAATTGCCAATAAAAAGTTTTTACTCCTTTTCATACCACCTGACTCCACTCAGGAAACTTAATTGAAGTTCTAGTGCAGTATCACCGATAAAAATTGCGTGACAAACTTCATCCCCAGTTTAAGGTTACCTGTGTTCCAGCGCGTCGCGGAAGTCAAAGACAAAAGGTAACAGACACCCACTGGGAGTTGAGATAAAAGGATTTTTTTTTTCCTTTTACGGAACTTCAAGTAAAAGCTACTCTAGGCAACAGCGGTAATTAGGTGCAAATTCCCAACACTGACGTAATTTTTTCATTCGCACTTGACGGACATTTGATAATTATCTGGATAACGGATACAGCAAAAAAAAAAAAAAAAAAAAAAAAAAAACTAAAGAGGCTGAAATGTACTAAAATCAAACCCAACACTTCATTTAATTTTTAACTGATTCTTGACAAATATCTTTTAAATATCTGGAGAATGACAAGACCAAAAAAAAGTTATTAAATAAGTTCGATATTTGATATTCCTCTGGACAATGGATAGAGCAAAAAATTAATAAAGAGCACGACAAAGATTAGCTAAAATTAAACCCAGCACTTAAGCAATTTTGATCTGACTCTAGACAAATATTTGAAAAATATCTGCAAAATGACAAGAGCAAAAGAAATGAATAAAGAACTTGTAAAAATTAGCTCATTACAAAGCATCGGAAAATGGGAACGAATAAAAAAAGACAAATGATATAATTAAACAGTAAGCAAAAACCTTTTCCCTTTTCGCAATTACGAAACAGTCTCTCGTAAAAATGAGCTAATTACAAACACACGGAAAATGGGAATACAAAGAAGAAAGGGGGAATAATATAATAATGTAAGCTTAAAGAAACACATTATTTCCGTTTCGTAAGTTAGTTTAGTGACTGAGTGGTTCTCTAGTATCTTAATAAAATAATAAAATAGAACCCAAATATCTGGAAAAAGAAAAGAGCGAAAATAAATCAAGAGAAAAGTTGGAAAAATTAGATAGAATGAAAATCACGGAGAATGGGAACAAAAAGGAAAGAAAAGGTAAATAATATAATGTTATTGTAAACAAAATAATATAAGGTAATATAAAAAAAAATAAACTTTTTCGATTCCTAAATTAAATGACTGAATGTCCGAGGTTTAAAAAAAAAAATAAAGCAGAAGCCAAGGTCACGTTACATGAGGCCACTAGGGAAAAACTACTCACCCTTTCGTTAAGACTTCCCGAGACTATTACTGAGTGCCCCCCCCCCCCCCCCCCTTTCTTACCCTACCCCAATCCCCGCCCCCCACCCACAAGGCAGCATCAACTGCAGGGCACGACTAAATTTCGAAGCTTTAGGTGAGAGCTGTTGCTGTGGCTGGAATACTGCTGCTGCTGCTGCCTTTGACAAACCTGATCCTCCTCCTCCTCCTCCTCCTACCTTGGTCCCACACCAGAAGAAAGAGGATACATGGTTCTCATGCTCACTTCCACTCCTCATCCCCTACGTTCTCTCTCTCTCTCTCTCTCTCTCTCTCTCTCTCTCTCTCTCTCTCTCATGAAGTGGTAAGTAAATGAAGAGTTTTCATATGGAATACAATGATCTCTCTCTCTCTCTCTCTCTCTCCTCTCAGTCTCTTCTTCTCATGAATTGGTAAGTAAATGAAGAGTTTTCAAATGGAATACAAAGAGATGGTTCTCTCTCTCTCTCTCTCTCTCTCTCTCTCTCTCTCATGAAGTGGTGAAAGTTTGCCTATATCCAATGTTACCTATTTGTAAGGAAAGGAAGAGTTTTCAAATGGAATACAAAAAGAGATGATTCTCTCTCTCTCTCTCTCTCTCTCTCTCTCTTACATATATATATATGTAAGTAAGTAGCCATCTTGCTTGGTGAGACGTACCCGCGTGAAGTCAGATTAATCAACAGATATCACAAGTTTAACATACGACTAGAATTTGAGAAATATCTAGAAGTGTTCGTGAACTATCGGTGATAAGATTAGTGTGAAAATAGTAGGATAAAGCGTCTTCTAAGTTAGTTTATCAAGTGTAATACTATAAATCAGAACAAGATGGCAGTAAGTTCCAACTGCGGGAAGAGGTGGCGTAATTTGGCGTGTTTAGCAGATTCGCAATACGATGAGGTGCAGGAAGGGAACTGGCATTTCTCATCTATGAAATCAGCAACAGTCCTAACCAAAGGAGATACAAAGCATTCATAGATATATTAGAAGGATATAATCCTTCAAACTGGAACAAATCTAATGAAAACATCTTGAAAATAATTGAAGAAGTTCCAAATAAAATCCAAGTGGTCAAGAGACTCATAAAGAAAATATACATAAACCAACATATTCCGACAAAGAAAATGAATAAGGTGAATCTTGTGAATATCCTAATTGATGCATTAGGAAAAAGAATGCCAAAAGCATGCAAACTGTGTAAGGTTTGGTATAGCATAGTCAATCCACAAAACCTAATCAGAAAATGTGCTGCAATGCAACATTCCGACCCATCCACAGTGTGCTGAGGTAATACAAGATTTGAGAAAAGATACAAGAAGTTTTTTTGTTCCAACATGTCTATCATGGATAGACAATGTTATTAAATCAAGATTGAATGTAACAAATAGTTGAGGATGAAGAAGAAGAGGAAGAGGAAGAAGAAGAAGAAAAAGAAGAAGAGGAAAACGGAAGAGAAGTAACAAAATGAAATGACAGAAAAAAATAAGGAAAACAAAGAACAAGATAAAAGTATGGATGCAGAGATACTCATTGATACTACATATGAGGCAATAAAGCAGCATACCTACGAAGAAATAAATTACGATATGACAACAGAAAAGCAAATCCCGAAGAGGCTCTACCCAGATCTATACAATGACGGAAAGAGGAAAAAATAGACAAGAAAGACAAAATCTGCAACCTTTTGAAAAGAGGGAATTGCAGATTTGGAGAAAGATGTTAACTACAAACATCCTAAGATATGTCAAAACTATGAAATATATGGTAAATGTGCATACTTAGATGGATATGGGGATGATTGCAGAGATCTGCATCCAAAAATATGTAAAAACTAAAAGAAGGAAAAGGATGTAAGTTCGACAAAAAATGCAAATATATGCACCCTGTAGCCATGAATATAATCAAATAAATAACCAACCAAGTAATAAAATCCAAAATAAGAAAGAAACAAATAAAGAGAGAAATCAAGAAATATCAGGTAAAAGAGAAAAAGCAAACCACCAATGAGATATGCAGAGGTGTCAGCAAAAAATTTCAAAGCATCAGCTCCGAAATTATACTCAAGAGATAATAACTGTATTTATTATGCAAGAGGATATTGCAGAAACGGAGAAAATTGCAGATTCAGACAAAATGAATAATTATGATGAAGGAAGATCAAATATTATGGAAAAGTTGGATTTTTTAATGTCAGAATTTCTGGAAATGAAAAAAGAACAACATACCAGAACAGGAAAGAGACATGGGAAAATCCTTATTACTAACAGTATTAAATGAAGGAGAAAACACGCAAACCATCATAGTGATGAATGCGCAGGTTTAGTTACGAGTAACTCAAAAGAAAAATAGAGTACTTAGAAGAACTAAACCAAAATGAAAAGAAAATAGATATAATGATATAAGTGAAACCTGGTATTCCCAAGAGACTGGGAATGATGATCAAATAAAAGGGTTCCAACTTATAGATCAGATAGAAAAAATAGGAATCAAGGGGGAACCGCAATATATGGGAAAGACAAAAAACAAGGAAAAATATATGAGAAATATAGTAACTCAGAATGTGAACTAATAGCGGTAGAAATTTGAATCTGAAAAATTGATGAACATAGTAATATATAGACCTCCTAATACTCAAAGAGTTTGACTTAATAATTGAAAAATTGGATGATATATGTAGAAATCACAAGGACTGGACTATTCTCCTATCTGGTGACTTCAACTTTCCTTTCGTAGAATGGAAAGAACGAATAGGAGATTGTGGTTGTACTTATACATATAAAAAAGAGAGTAATAGTAGTGCAGAAGATAAGAGGCAATTTGAAAAGCTATTAGATATGCTACTAGAATACAAACATTCAACAAATAAATCACCTGCCAACAAGAAAAAGGAAAATACTTTAGACCTAGTATTTGTGAACGAGGATGAATTATGTTAAAGAAAATAATAGTTTATAATGCGAATATTTCAGACCATAATGTCATAGAATTAACAGTTCATTCCAAAGCAGTGAAAATAGAGATAAGCAAGAAATGTGAAAAAAGTGGGAAGGATATGGAAAATACAACTTCTACAGTAAAAATATAAAAAGGTCAGGAAATTAATGAGAATTAAACAAAGATTGGGATAACATTTTCGTAAAGTGATGACATAAGGGTAAATAAGGAGATATTATATAAAATATTGGAGAAAATAGAAAAATATATACCGAAGAAGAAAAGTAAACATCATTCATGCATACCAAGAGACAGAAGGATCTTGTTCCAGAAAATCAGAAAGTGGAAAAAAGGTCTTGCAAAAGAAAAAAATGCATGGAAAGTATAGAACTAAAAAGTAAGATAGAAAATGCAGAACAAAAGATTATACAATCAAAAGAAAAGGAAAAACGGGACTTGGAAGAAAAAACCCTATTAAATATCAAGCAAAACCCCAAACTATATACTCATATGCGAAGAAGATGAATAAAAAGAAGAATAGAAATAGGCCCTCTGAGAATTGAAGGGAGATTTAACGAATGAAAAAAAGGAATTTGCAACATACTGGCAGAAAACGATATAAGAAGAGAATTCACCCCTAGAATAGATAATGAAGATAATGATATAGAAGTAAGGGATGAAATAGTGAATATTTAGCTGACATAGATATTAATGAAGCTGATATTGTGCAGGCTATTAATGAAATTAAAAATGGAGCTGCTGCAGGGCCTGATGGAATTCCTGCTATTTTGTTAAAGAAAGTAGTTCATTCTATCGCAAAGCCACTTGCAATATTATTAAGACAAAGTGTAGATACAGGCAAGATTTATGATGAGCACAAATTAGCATATATTACCCTACTTTCAAAGTGGATCAAGACTAGAGGCAGTAATTATAGGCCTGTGAGTCTAACATCACATATTATGAAAGTGTATGAAAGGGTAATGAAGAAAAATATTATGAAACATTTAATAAAAAATAATTTGTTTAACTAAAGGACAACATGGTTTCGTACCCGGAAAAAGTACACAAACCCAACTGTTAGTCCACCGTGAGAACATATTCAAAAATATGAAAAGCGGAAATGAAACAGATGTGGTTTATTTAGACTTTGCAAAAGCTTTTGATAAAGTAGACCATAATATATTAGCGAAGAAAATTAGAAAACACAATATCGTGGATAAAGTAGGAAGATGGTTAAAAGAATTTTTACACAACAGAAAACAGATAGTTATTGCAACGACGAGAAAATCGATGAAGTCAAGGTAATATCCGGTGTCCGCAAGGTACGGTGTTAGCTGCAATACTGTTTGTTATTATGATTTGAAGACATAGACAATAATGTGAAGGATTCGGTAGTGAGTAGTTTCGCAGATGACACAAGAATAAGTAGAGAATTACTTGTGATGAAGATAGGAACGCTCTACAAAGAGACCTTAACAAAGTATATGATTGGGCAGAGGTAAATAGGATGGTATTTAACTCTGATAAATTTGAATCAATAAATTATGGAGACAGAGAAAGAAAGCTATATGCATATAAGGGACCTAATAATGAGACCATCACAAATAAGGAAGCAGTTAAAGAACTTGGTGTGATGATGAATAGGAACATGTTATGCAATGATCAAATAGCAACTCTGTTGGCAAAATGTAAAGCAAAAATGGGAATGTTGTTACGGCACTTCAAACAAAAAAAGAAAAGCTTGAACCATCATTGATTTGCTTTATTAAAACATATGTTCGTAGTCCACTTGAATATTGCAATATGATATGGTACCCACACTATCAAAAGGATCATTGCACAAATAGAGAAGTGTACAAAGGTACCTTTACAGCTAGAATAGAAGAAGTTAAGGACCTAGACTACTGGGGAAAGACCTACAAATTCTTAAAATTATAGTAAGTCTAGAAAGGAAAGGAAGAAAGAACGCTACATGATAGAATTCAGGCATGGAAACAGATAGAAGGAATAGCAGAAAATATCATGGAACTAAAAATATCAGAAAGAGCAAGCAGAGGTAGATTAATAGTGCCAAAACTATACCA
>NC_061108.1:7838735-7843735 GCF_015104395.2 Macrobrachium nipponense
GGGTCTGTAATAGAATGAGGAAAATAAGATCAGAAAAATAAGATCGGAAAAATACAGGCGAATACTTACTGCACACAGATATTCATTATCAAAAGAGTTTATGATAAAATTAATTATTCTGCATCAGTAATTAATAGTGACATTATACTACGCAGGTGTTGTTGAGGTCTAGTTACCTTAATTGCCTCACCAAAACAAAACAAATGTTAGTGACAATTTCTATCTTCTGTGAACCTCCCTTGTGAAGCCTACATTTGATGTATTTAATTAGTGACTGGGTCAGTAATATAATGTTATTGTTTACCTCTCGCCATGGTAGTTCACACAGCGCAGATTAACTTGAGTATGACTGCTAGTCTTCAATGCATCAGGCAGCTTACTGATATTTCTCTCCGAGATATTTTAACAAAATTCTGTAACTTCTCAAGCAACGATGAACATAGTGTTTATAAATAAAGTACAAAACTTTTATTTGCCCACATTAAGTCACGATACTTGTTCATAACCAATTAGGTTTTAGTTTCCTTAGGAATCACGAAAAGCTCCAGAAATCCTGCACTTTTTATGTAATCCAACAACAACTCTAATAAACAAGTAAAAATGTGCGCATTCCAGTTTTCTAGATAGTGTATAATCAAGGCTTCCGAAAGTAGATCTATCTTTCGGTCATCTCAGTATAAATACAGTATGAAATTCTCAGCCAGAAGTGGTGGCCTGTGTTGAGTTGCCAGAAGCACGATCAATGCTAACTTTAACCTCAAATTAAATAAACACTACTAGGGCTAGAGGGCTGCAATTTGGAAATGTTTGATGATTGGGAGGTGGATGATCAACACACCAATTTGCAGCCCTCTAGCCTCACTAGTTTTCAAGATCTGAGGGCGGACAGAAAAAGTGTAGATGGGCACACAAAGCCATCTCAATGGTTTTCTTTTGCAAAAAAAGCCCAAAAACTCCATATTTTCTTGGGGAACAACAATTAAGTACAACTTCAAAAGATAACCTAATCTCTCCACTCGGTTCGATTACGAAGAAAATTGTTACTCTACCCGACATGGCGGAGTACTGTAAAAAAGAAAAAAAAAGAAAAAAAAACCGACGTTCAAACTTTAATGAAGTCATCATCTGCCACGAACTTTTTCAAGTGTCAGTTTCAAGTGGTCCTTCGAAAGTCTCTCTCGCACAGGTGCGAACAAAAGGTCGACTAGGGATAAGAGGGACTATAAATTTATAGTCTGTGAACATATAGGCGTACATAAAACCTTACACACTCACACACACCCACACGTGTTTCTGTGCATGAGCACATGTTTACAAAATATAAATTTACAGACATAAGTATCCCTAGTCTGACGTGTGTGCGTGCGTGTGGTACTCAATAAAAGTGGCCATCCCTTCACGATAGGCACTTAAAAAAATAAAAGCAAAAACATCATTCTTATGAGTTGTGGTTATCACACTGGCTGAAGAAACTGCGTGTCCAGATTTCGAGTCGGGGGCAGCGCCCTTAAGGGTACCCTTAGCAAAAGGTGCTTTTCCCAAAGGACTTCATCCTTGCTTTTCAAGAAGAGGCAGTTTTTTCCTCTCTCTCTCTCTCTCTCTCTCTCTCTCTCTCTCTCTCTCCAATAAAAACCATCAATCTTTATCATGAGCATCCGACCTAAAAATGCACGTTTCAGCAACCTTGCCGCTGCATGATTCATTTCCCTCACCTTCCGCATCCTTCCCCCTCCCCCATCACCCCCCTCCACCCGTCTCTCTCTCTCTCTCTCTCTCTCTCTCTCTCTCTCTCTCTCTCTCTCTCTCTCTCTCATTCGAAATCTATCGGAGGGCGTTTTGCCTTCATCAGCATGAATGGACTCCACGTCCCGAGTAGAAACCGATACCCACGGGCACCTTTGCACGCTGGAATGCCGCCTTGGTTCCCGGACGAATTCCATCTGGGAATGCGTCTCTCCGGTTATGGAATTATTGGCTTCTTGTGATGTGACTGAAGGTTGTATAGGTATTGATAGTGGCAGAAGTAGCAAGGAGCGGAGCATCACTGATAAGATAACTGACGTCTCCTTTGCTATATATACGTATCTATTATATATAAAAATTTACCAGTTTTTATAGAAATATACAAATATATAAAAATTTATAAATTTTCAAAAAATATACAAATATACAAAAACCTAATACAGTAACGGCAGTATTAGTTGTAGCAGCAGATAATCGAAGTCTCCACAGATATACAATAACGATAGAAATATAAAGATATACAAAAACCTATTACTAGTAATATTAGTTGCAATTGTAATAGGAAGTAGTATAAAATATTGAAATATACGAAAACCTAATACTATTAGTATTAACTATAGCAGTAACATGAACTTGAGGTTGCATAAATAGATAACTGTAGTCTCCATAATTATACAATAAAGACAAAAATGTACATACAAATGCACAATAACCTAATACTAGTAGTATCAGTTGCACTAGAAGCAAGAACCGGAGGTAGGATTGATACATAACTGACTACAGGTCAAAATATACAAATCCTGGATGTTACTAAAAAAAATACAAATGCTGCTAAAAAAACTGATAAAACGAGAATTCCATTATATACCTGAAGAAGAGATTGACTAATTGAATGATTGGTTGATTAGAAAGGTAAAGGACATTTTGGAGCAGTTGTGGGATAGAGGGGCGGCGAGGGGAAAGGTCCTTCAAAATATCGTCTATCAATCGTGTCCAGTTTTGTAAAAAAAAAAAAATAATAAATAAATAAAATTAAGACCTAAAACCCACTATACACACACAAACACTTAAATGATACATATATAGTATGTATACATATGTAGTAGATATATATATATATATATATATATATATATATATATATATATACATACATACATACATATATATATATATATATATAAATATAATATATATATATATATATATATATATATATATATATATATATATATATATATATATACAACCCCTTAACGCTCGAATAACCTCATATGTCTTTTAATATCTAATTCATTCTACTCGGAATTAATATATTTTCATATGTTTAACCGAAGGTGAATTTTCTAGACGATAATAGAATTGCCGGGTTCGTGCCCGTCGGCCGGCAATTCCTATTATCGTCTAGAAAATTCCCCTTCGGTTAAACATATATGAAAATATATTAATTCTGAGGTAGAGTGAATTAGATATTAAAGGACATTTGTAGCTCGATATATGTATATGAATCACGGTAATGTGATATGACTATATATATATATATATTATATATATATTATAATAACAAAAGTATATATATATATATATATATATATATATATATATATATAGAATGGCGTTAGAGAAAGATTTAGGAGAAATACTTGCGAATCCCTCCACGCAATAAAGACTGCCGGAACACAATGGAAGTTCTCTGTCTCGCTCCTCCTGAGTAATTGGTCTTGGAATTCAGACTGAGAAAATAGGGAGATCACAAGAAGAGGAATTGAAGAGGAACTTACACGGAAGACCAGAGTGGAAGGTGAGGATGGAAAGACAAAATGGTTTATTCCGCGATAATCTGCTGTTCTTTCTCATGAGGTCTGATTTTACTATAGTGTTACTGCTACTGCGAATAATAAATAATAATAATAATAATAATAATAATAATAATAATAAGAATAATAATAATAATATAATAGTAATAATAATAATAATAATAATAATAATATAATAATAATAATCATAATAATCATAATAATAGTAATAATAATAATAATAATAATAATAATAATAATAATAATAATAATAATAATAATATAATAATAATAATAATAATGTTCTAAGAGGTCCACAATAATAACAAATGTTGCGACTTCGAAAGCTTTTTGTAAAGGGTTTTAAATTATACACGAACTCGCAACATTTTTTTTATTATTGTGGACCCCTTAGAACATTATATAATACTTTCGCGATAGAGAGTTTTCCCCAATAATAATAATAATAATAATAATAATAATAATAATAATAATAATAATAATAATAATAATAATAATAATAATAGTGGTATTATCCGTAGAGTGATTATGAATAATACATATACATTGTAATAGACAAATGGAAACGTGTTTCACAAAAATCAACTTCGGGCACAAAGGTCATAAAAAGAGTTGCACCCCGAATACTACGTGCCAGAGTTTTTTGTTTTTCCAGGCAGGCGACTAAGGTCCAATATACCAACGAATTTTACACAACTCCCAAACCCATCATATATATATAATATATATATATATACATATATATATATATATATATATATATATATATATATATATATATATATAATGTGTGTGCGCGTGCGCGAACAATAACTCACAAACGTCAATATCTATTAGTGAAGAAGAAAGGGAGTGGGGGACACTTTGAATATTCGAAAGTTTTTGAATTCTTCAGTGGCAGGAGATTAGAAACTTTTTTCATAAAATGACAGGATCATGCTATAGATTCCTCCCTTGTACAGAGGAAGAAGAATTGTTTCACATTTAAATGGAGTATTATCAACAGCCCTTCAATATTTTTATTTAGTTATCTATTCAAGTTTTACTGGAGGAAATGGATTCTGAATGATCCTCCTTTAACAAAATCTAAGCATAAGTTTGTGTGGAATTAAATAGATTCTGATACTATATTCTTTAAGAATATCGAAGCGTAAATTTGTGTGGAATTACATAGATTCTGATACTTTATCCTTTAAGAAAATCGAAGCGTAAGTTTGTCTTGAATTAAATGGATTCTGATACTCTATCCTTTAATTAAGAAAACCGAAGCGTAAGTTTGTGTGGAATTAAATGGATTCTGATACTCTATCCTTTAAGAAAACCGAAGCATAAGTTTGTGTGGAATGAAATGGATTCTGATACTCTATCCTTTAAGAAAATCGAAGCGTAAGTTTATGTGAAAACCAAATTTCTTATAAAAAAAAAAAAAGAAAGAGCAAT
>NC_061108.1:7848735-7853735 GCF_015104395.2 Macrobrachium nipponense
TTCCTTTTTCAAACACCCAAACACAAAAAAAAACTTTCTCGAATGATATCCTTTCGAAAAAAAAATGTCCGCAGCCCAAATCTATCACTACTCAAAAGAAAAAAAAAAGAAATCCTTTATCGAAAAAAATGTGTCTTCATTTTTTCATATCCATTTCCATCCATTTTTTGGAAGCAAGGATATCTGAAACTTTATTCGCAAAAAAAATTAAAAAAAATAAAAACTTTTCTGAGCTTATATCTCTGAGATAGCCGGCTTTAAATGGAAAAGGAACTGATGTTTTTTTTAGGCCTTGATGTTTTATTAGGCCTATCGGATAATTCATAAAATTCAGCTAATCCTTTCCCAAAAACAAAATTTGGAATTTCAAATTAAAATTGCCTTCTGAAAGTTGTTAGGCAATATCTCTATAGTTTATAAATAGGCCAAGACACCATCGAGTGAATGAAACAGGGTATGAAACAATTACTAAATGAAAGTTAACACAGTGATAGCATTAACAGGAGAGAGAGAGAGAGAGAGAGAGAGAGAGAGAGAGAGAGAGAGAGAGAGAGAGAACTTCTTATGGATGAGCGTTACGCGTCTGACTGATTCAATACAGTGTTGTATTACATACATACATACATAACACTAACATACATAATATAATATGTATGTATAATATATTAATATATATGTATATATATATAATATATAATATAATATATCATATATATATATATATTATAGTTATATAATATAGATAAATTATATATATATATGTATGTATTAATAAGAGTTGCCTCCATGAAAAATTTCTTGAATACCTAATGCGGCAAACTTCAGTATGTGGGCTAGTGCAAATGAAACGTCTACACGTATAAGACATATGCACAGAACCCGTACCAGATGTTTTATCCTAGGTCAGGGAAACCAGAACTCAGGATGAAATACACAAAAGAAATCTATTCCTGTTGTTGTGTGGTATTCATTTCCATGATTCGATTTTCCTTCCCATAACTCGTAACAGAATCAGTGTCATCAAAATTCGAGCAAGATTCGAGGAACGACAAATAACAATGAAAGAAAGGAAAATAAGAGAAGACTGAAAAATACACACACACCCGCAAGCAAAGCGTTCTTTGAAATGTATTATTTTTTTTTTTTCTAATCTCGTTTTGTGCTCTCGGGGAAATCAAACTCCATTCGTAAGTTCGTTGCTTTTCCATTGATTTATGTGGATTAGGTATTTATATATATAAAAAAAGGAGACCAGACTCTGCTGTTCATCGCACCGAATCGTGCAAGTGAAAAGGAATATTATAACCGTGCCGCAATTCGGCTTCAATAGAATCAAAATATAAGATCTGCACAGGAAATTCAAGCTGCAAGGTTCTAACCGACAGTCTTGGAAGAAAAAAAGGAAAACAGGTGACGCACAGTATGCCACATCACCGTCTGAAAGAAATCCATTTTTTGAATCACACTCGATAAAAAAGTTTTTCGTTTTCTTTGGGATTTGGAAAGCAACAAAGACGGTAAAAACAAAACTGAATGGTTGATAGACAGATCTTTCATAATTCTGAAAAAGCGCTTAACTTATCTCAGGTTCTGGCAGCACCAAATCAGTAATATATTTAATAGATAGGTAGACAGACAGATGATTACATATATAATATATATATATATATATATATATATATATATATATATATGTGTGTGTGTGTGTGTGTGTGTGTGTGTGTGTGTGTGTGTGTGTGTGTGTGTGTGTGTGTGTGTGTAGTCTTTGTAAATTTTTTCTTGTCAACAGAAAAATACACAAAACTTACTGATATAAACCAACAAATGTAAAGATATAACCTATAAAGACAACTCTTAACTTACTATATAATAATAATAATAATATATTGGAAGGAGACCCTCTTTCAAACAAGTTTTATTGAAAGATATTGCTGCATCAGCTGCATTCAACTTGTAAATAGTCTTCTCTATTTTTCTAACAATAGCTTTCTCTCTGCTACTACAACTGGCGAGTATTGCGCCGATATTACTCATCAGGAGGCGTCAATTTCGGGGATATTGCTTAAAATTTATTTATTTGTCACAGAAAATGAACAAATAAAAAATATAAGTCGATCTAACAAATATTCATAATTTTAGGAAAACACATCCCATGTAAAGATATAACCAACAAAGGCAACTCTTCAGACAGTATAATAATAATAATAATAATAATAATAATAATAATAATAATAATAATAATAATAATAATAATAATAATGTATCTAACTAATATTCATAATTTTAGGAAAACACATCCCATGTAAAGATATAACCAACAAAGGCAACTCTTCACACAGTATAAATAATAATAATAATAATAATAATAATAATAATAATAATAATAATAATAATAATAACGTACCTAGCCAATATTCATACTTTTAGAAAAACACATCCCACCTGCTTGGGAAATAAGCATGGCATGGAAAAGTGCATGCAAAGTAACCAAGCAAGCAAGCCTTTACAGCCAGTCGGTCCCCAAGACGGTTCGAGCATTCATCTGTGCTTGAGACTCGTGAACAGAGGAATCGAAGGAGAATCAAGAATAATGAGAAAGAGATCGAAGAGCGAAGGAGGAAGAAGGCTATTGACACCATCTCGAGGGACGCAACCTCTGCAAACATTGTTTCGCAAAAGGAGGGAAACAAACCAGAATGTCAGTCGACGACGGTAAGGAACTGCAAACAGCGAGCGAAAGCAAACACAGAGGAGAAAGGGGGCAAAGAAAAAAAAGAAAGGGGATGAAAGAAACGAAATGAAGAAGCTTTCCAGTCTCTTCCAGTTTCTGGAGAGAGTGAGGGATCGACGTGAAGTGGTTGGTATGGAAAGCGACAAATCCCGGGTTTGCATTATTCTTGTTTTTCGTTTTTTCTTTCGATTTTTTTTGCTTTCGTTTGTGAGAGGCGCAGCGGCAGCTGTTCCTTTCGGCGACGACAAAGGACGGAAATGGAAAGAATCCTCCCAAGAGACAATGGAAGCCAACTGCGCATAAACACAGGTAAAGGGACAAGCTCTTTCCAAGGCAATTTTGGAAATGGGCCGCAGGAAACACCGCAAAATTTCGAAAGTTTAAAATCAAATATTGTTCTAAGGTTTTAGTTTGATTCTGCTTTTGAAGAATCAAACTAAAGAAATGGGATATGGTTAAATAAACCTATGTCCTTGGATTTACCAATTAATTTGTAAATAAAAACAATAAAAAAAGGGCAATGATTAAATAAGACTATATCCTTGGTTTATCTTTTAATTTCAAAACTATAAGAATAAAAATAAGGTACAGTTAAATAAACCTGTCCTTGGGTTTACCTATTAATTTTGTAAATAAAAGCAATAAAAAATTGTTTATAGTTAAATAAACCCGTGTCCTTAGGTTTATCTATTAATTTTGTAAATTAAAGCAATAAAAATGGGCTATAGTTAAATAACCCTATGTTCTTGGGTTTATCTATTAATTTTTGTAAATAAAAGCAATAAAAATAGGCTATGGTTTAATAAACCTATGTCCTTGGATTTACCAATGAATTTTGTAAATGCAAACAACAAAAACAGGCTATGGT
This sequence comes from Macrobrachium nipponense, assembly GCF_015104395.2. Classification (NCBI taxonomy): domain Eukaryota; kingdom Metazoa; phylum Arthropoda; class Malacostraca; order Decapoda; family Palaemonidae; genus Macrobrachium; species Macrobrachium nipponense. Next base: position 7,852,335 of record NC_061108.1, read on the forward strand.
TAAATAAACCTATGTCTTTGGGTTTATCTATTATTTTTGTAAATAAAAGCAATAAAAAATGGGATATGGTTAAATAAAAGTTTGTCCTTGGGTTTATCTATTAATTTTGTAAATAAAAGCAATAAAAATATGCTATGGTTAAATAAACCTATGTTCTTGGATTAACATATAAAATTTTCTAAAAAAAAAAGCAACAAAAAATGGCATATGGTTAAATAAAGCTTTTTCCTTGGTTTTACTTATTTACTGTTTAAATAAGAGTAATAAAAAATGGGCTACAATTAAATAAACTTGTGTGTTTGGGACACAATGTGACTTCGCAAACAGGTTAGCTGTCATTGAAAAGAGCAAAATAATGCATAAGGGAAGAACTGTCTCCTTAACCACCTCAGAAAGCAAGAAAGATGCCTCTCAGAAGATGGGAGATTATAGGGATCGGGAAAACAGAAGCAGTAAACGAATAACAAATCTTGTCAGCAGTGTTTAATACACTGCCTGTAAATCTACCTAGTGTGTGGGCATATTGCCTAGTCTAAATAGCATCCACAGGAGAGAGAGAGAGAGAGAGAGAGAGAGAGAGAGAGAGAGAGAGAGAGAGAGAGAATGCTGTAACTGCTTAAATAAATTCACTTTCAATTAATCCTGATGACAATATAGTGAAAGGAAAAACTAATTTGAGACCTTGCATGAAAACGCTTAAATCTTTAATAAAAATTTTTAAAAAAGAATACTGAAGCATGTCTTTCCCATTATATAAAAATTAAGTAAACAAAGTCTTGATTTGTCGTCAGAAGACATACATTGTAGTAAATGAAACAAGACATAATTACCGAAGGAAACTGTCTCAGAGAAACTTGAACGTAACCTTGTAACGTCATCCTGGTCGAGGAGACTGATAAAGAAAAACCAATTCCAGGCAATATCAGCAGTAGAAAAAAAAGGAGGAAGGAGAAATATATATAGGTACGGGTTGCAACACTGGAGTCGAAGGAGTTGCTCAATTTTTCCATTTCATGCTTCGTTACACGCTACACGCTGAGAATTTTATCTCCAGATTCCCAAGCGATCCCCTACGGTTACTGCATGGCTGAGGGACTGATCTGTCAAGAAAACGGATTCGTCAAATTTGTCACGGGATAATCCAAGTTATTCCTCTCTGTTTCTGAGGCTGGATTATTTATACAGTATTATAATATGTCCAGTGAACTGCGCGTTTTTGTATTTTTGTAGGGGTGTGTATACTATGCTTTGCAAATATTAAATTATTATTAACCAGAAACTCCACACTCGCACAGTCAAATATATGCAATATGCCTGCAAATTCAAGAGAAGTACTGAATGTATAACACCTGAAGTTACTCAAAACAATGGATAAATTATATATATTTTTCCACTGTCCAG
>NC_061108.1:7858735-7868735 GCF_015104395.2 Macrobrachium nipponense
AGCAAATCCTTATCTTTCTTATATATATATTATATATATATATATATATATATATATATATATATATATATATATATATATATATATATATATATTATATATATATACTAGCTGCTGCATCCGGCGTTGCTTCGAGATAAAAAGGGGGCGTGTCGCCAGTAATGACAACCTCTACAGGGTGGATTATGCAATCACTTTCGGAATAAGTAATCACTTGGGATCCCACCAAGCCAATGACGTTGTGAAAATCCGAAGCGCTTGCTGTCAATTCCGAGAACGTTGTAAGAAATAAGGGGGCATGAAAAATGAAAAAGAGGGGTTAAGACCTTTTAGAAACCGGCTCTCCGAATTTTCGGATTTTTGACTAAAACCTTCCATGTGGGGAGGGGAGTCTATGGTAAAAAATGGTAGCCCTATCATATATATCATATATATATTAATATATATATATATATATATATAGATATATATATTTTATATATTTTATATATATATACTATATATATATTATATATATATATATATATATATATATATATATATATATATATATATACATAATCTTTTGGTGTATCACAGAGACGTATTACAACGAAAAGATTCAAATAGCGGAACTCAATACGAAGGCTTTACAGCAACGTATCCGAGATCACTTGTATCCGTTCCGATAACTGGTATTGGCAAATCGCTTTCATGAACCAGAAACCCGGATTCGGGTGACAGTAGCCGATCAGTTAGGCAGTGTTTAATCTTCCCGACCCAAACGGGTATTATTATTAAAATTAACCTGAGCTGAGTCGTATATAATTGAATGTTTGCTGAACTGTGAACTAAGCTCAATTATGACCGATAAATTTCGCGCTTAATTTAATGGAATAAACCATATGCATGGATTTACATGGAACAAAATTTTGGGTGTTCAATATGCAAGGTGATTTCATACGTTTGGAACTTTCTGAATTATGAATGGATCGATTCATCATACGCTCGCATATATCCATTATAATATATATATATATATATATATATATATATATATATATATATATATATATATATATATATACATGACATCAGGAAAGGCATAAATATAAAGGAAGAGGTGTCCAATCAGACGACAGTCATGTACACGTGTTTATTAATAAACGTTTCATGTTGTCACCAACACATCACTCTGCAATTGACATTCAACATTAAAATAAACTTAAAAACTACAATAAAAATTAAATTGAAAATTAAGTAAACTTGAAAATTACAATAAAATTAAAATATACTCAGAAAGTTAAAATAGGGAATGAGAAGAAAACTACCTATTCATAAAGAAGGAAAGAGCTGAGTGACAAAAAACGGTAAGGTCTGCATACAATATGCACATAGTGTGTAACCAAGATTCCTGACCAGGGGTAATCCTCTGACCCACAAGCTAAATGATGATAGCAGCCAGTGATTTATCATCATTCTTTTAACACCACTACCCTTACAACCTGGAAGACAATACATTTATGAAAGACGAGTGACCTTGACCATATCGACCTTGTAATTTGACCTAACACGCACCTGTACTCCGTCTTGCAAAGTCAAGTTACGCTCTTAGACAAACGGAAATTGATTATTGTCAACTTGGGTTATAGTGTTAGGTGACGGCTGTGAGATGTTCTAATCAGAAACGCGCGTAAATGTAAGCAAATGTTTATAAATATATATTACTAATGCATACCTCTCATATGCACGCTAATAAGGCTCAATTTCCAGTGTTCTGCATAATTATGCATAGGTTACATATGGGAATTTTTAAGCAATTCCATAACTGTCAGATTCAGAACATAACTTCCACGGAGCTGAAAACACCGCAAATGAGTTTTCCCTCCCTGAAAAGTTACGTTCATCAATTCATGGCAATGGAAAACTCTTATGCCCTCTTATGAACAGCGAAATACACTGACGTCTTATGGCGTTCTGCCTTTCAACTATAGAACTTTATTACTCATAGTCGTCACTATTCCTGTCATGCGTTTTTTTCTATGAGCTTAATAAAATGCAAAAAACAAACGACAGTGAGACACAAACCTTGTGAAATAACATGAGAAATGTTTATGAGAAAAAGCTTGATCGGCCCAGGTATCTCTCTCTCTCTCTCTCTCTCTCTCTCTCTCTCTCTCTCTCTCTCTCTCTCTCCTTCATTACGGAGAATGAGGGACCTTTCTTTCAAGCAGAGTCGCGATAAGAATCTTCAATTACAGCCGACTGGCCCGTATCGCGATATTTGCTATGATGAGAGAGAGGAGAGAGAGAGAGAGAGAGAGAGAGAGAGAGAGAATGGAATACTTCTTTCCTCACGCCATTTGCAAATGGAGACGCGGACGGCACTCGGTCGCAAATGCAGGTAAACAAAAGGGGGCATTCTTTCTTTTCGCTGCATGTATGTCAGTGGCGCACGCGACCTTGAAACGTCATCTTTAAATATAGATAAAAAAAAAAAGTGTACGCACTGTGGAGTGCTGGTTTCTCGTTTATCATTTCAATTCTTTTTTCTTCTTCGAGAAATACAAGTTGTCTTAACGTAATGAGAGGGGAAATGTTCGGGCTTGCTAATTTAGGTAGCGCTACAATGAGTGTGTCCTCTCTCTCTCTCTCTCTCTCTCTCTCTCTCTTCTCTCTCTCTCTCTCTCTCTCTCGCTTTGTAATTTTTTTTCTATTTCCATTACGGCGTTATTCTGGTAAACTGGTTATAAAAACTCTCTCTCTCTCTCTCTCTGCAATCAGACGTAAAAACAGTTTGCGAGAGGAACTGCTTCGTCAGCATTCTACGCTTCCAACTCCCATGACCTTTCTCAACAAAAATATGCATAGCTTTTCTTAGGTTGCAGTGGCGGAGGAACGCGTTGGGGTTGAAAGAGCTTTTGTTGGGGAGAGGTGGAGAAATGGAAATGGCCTTAGAGTGATGTCCTTAGGGCTTAAGGGATGGGAGGGGGAGGTGGGGTTTCTCAACACCAAGCATATTAGTTTTTCGTATAAATTCCGTGGTTCCAGGATGAATAGTTTCAACGCTTACTATAGTTACCGATAACGACTCTTAATCAAACGTAGAGAATTTCCATTTGATTAAATTGTGACTATAAATCATTCCGGGAGAAATCGACTTTGTTGTTATAAAACAAAAGATACACAAATATATATATATAATATATATATATATATATATATATATATAATATATATATATATATAAACATTCCTTATAGGGATGTGATAATAGTCTACTCTTAAAGTATTTTTTATTAAATATTATATTATTATTATTATTATTATTATTATTATTATTATTATTATTATTATTATTATCCCAATTCAGATATAAGTAAACAAAACAAGGCGTGATCCGACCTCCAGCTTACTCAGAACGAATGCAAGATTTTCATCTCACGCATAAGTTGTAAACATTATATTCCTAACTTTTAACGTTACTTAAAACGTGCTAAAATCTACGGTCAAATAGAGCCTCGTTTCACCAACGAAAATTAAAATAAATACACTATGTTTTGTTAGAAATAATCTTTCTGTACTGTTTAATATACACATTATTTATTTTTTTATCATTTCTCTTTAATAAATAAATCATAAATCATCCTTTAATGAAATAAACCATAAACATCCGATTAACTAAGATATCCAGTTCTTTAACTCAACGCGAAACACCTATTTCAGACATTTTTAGGCTCTTCCATAGACCTTCCCTACCCACCAACAAGAACAACAAAAACAACAAAGTAGTTTGTAGACTTACTACCCAAGTCAGCAAAAAAGCATTCTTGATTGGTAAACGATAATAATCTACTCTTGAATAATAATAATAATAATAATAATAATAATAATAATAATAATAATAATAATATTTCGGAAGGAGACCCTCTCGTAGACATGTTTTGTTAAAAATGACTGCTGCTTCAACACTATTAATCTTATAAAGAGTCTTCTCTATCTTTCTAATGACGGCTTTCTCGTTGTTGCTTAGACTGGCGTCTAAGCAACAAAGGGCATGGTAAAATTCGGTTGAGTCATTTGATTTATTATTGCTTATACAATTTCAAGCCACCAATGAAAACGAAGACCTTCCGCCACCAGCCAATAGTAGATCAGCATGGGGCAGACCCCCTGCTGTCAACTCCAAATATAAACGAGGACGGACACCGCTTCAAGATCAGTCCACCCTCAGCTTCCCAGCCCGAGGATGTCTGGCAGCTCCAGACGAAAGCTCGCTTGCTTCAAGAAAGAGAGAGAGAGAGAGATGAGAGAGAGAGAGAGAGAGAGAGAGAGAGAGAGAGAGATATATAATATATATCGTTAATGACTTTGATAACTATGGTATCATAGTTTATCTGTAAAATTCAAATATATACACCAATTTTGACTCTGTATTTGATCAATGACCTCCATCCTAGGCGCTCTACTAGCCTGTCTAAGTAGCACGGAAAAAGCCGCTATTCGGAAAATAGAGAAGAATCTCTACAAGTGTAATGCTGCTGAAGTAGCCATTACTTTTAATAAAATAATATTATTATTATTATTATTATTATTATTATTATTATTATTATTATTATTATTATATCCAAATTCAGGTGCACAATCAGGCCCAAAACCAAAAATCCGGAGGATAAGAAGACCTTTTTAATTAAAAAGTCGAGTGTTGAAGAAGTATTGGTAAAAAAAAAAAAAAATTATAACAAACTTTTATAAATTGTTTCGGAAACTTCTGTTCCTCGTCGTTAATTTTTACCAATTAACTTTCAATTACCGACAATTTTTGGGACTGTTTTATCCCTCCCTTATTATTATTATTATTATTATTATTATTATTATTATTATTATAGGATCAAAGTGAAAACTACCACTAGATCAACATGTACTGGAAATTCCATAAATCGACACTTTCCATCATCATAAATAAATGTTATAGGTTAAGCTTTGCATTCTAATAAAAAATTAATAAACCTATTTATATAAACAACCAACGATTAGCATCTCGGAGTTTGTTTTATATAGGAATTAGGTGACGAAACTTACTTGCCCATACTACCTTCAGAGCGACACTTCCGTCATCAATAACTAACTAAAAAATAAAAAAAAAGAGGAAAAATACATATATTTAATTATGAACTTATAATTTTTCAAGATTCTTAAACAGAGCTATTTAATACGCATCATCATGACTGTGGTCATGCACTGAACGCACACACATACGTACAGACACACGCACACAAAACTTGAAAACAAACAAGTTGGTGAAAATAAATATGTTTGTTGAAACCTGTAAGATATCGGACATTGGCTCAGAGTCTGCATAAAGCTGTATTAACTAACAGACTATCTCTCTCTCTCCTCTCTCTCTCTCTCTCTCTCTCTCTCTCTCTCTCTCTCTCTCTCTATTTATCAAGGCGGCATCACGAGTTATATACTATATATATATAATTAATATATTATATAATATATTATAATTATAATATATATATATATATATATTAATATATATTTATATAAACAAAAACACCATCAACAAGAACAAAGGAATTCACCGCACTGGTCTCTAAAGACTCTTTAAGAAACGACCTATGTCTTCTCATGTTTACAGTCCTGAAAATATCGTGGAGTGGCCGTACCGTATCTCAGGAATAAAGGAAGACAAAGAAACCGAGGAAAAAAAATATGACTGTGGTAACTCATCTCAGGAATAAAGGAGAGATAGAGAGAGAGAGAGGAAAAAAGCGTTGTATCCATAGCTACAGCGCTTAAGGGTTACATTATATTTTCTAACTTATGTAGAAGTACAGACAGAATCGTATTCTGGGCCTGATACTTATCCGTGTTACTGAATGTCAGATTTATTGAGGGCGAGTTTGCTACAGCACGAATGTTTTCATCGTTCTTTTTGGAAGGTTCTTTGAGGTAGATCATCCCTTGGTTTTATGTTGTTATTTTATAAGAATTTTTAGGATTTATAATGCTGTTTTAGCTTGTCGATTGTGCTATTAATGCTTGTGAGTTAGGAAAGGTGTTGTGGCATTTAAACTATAAATCTTAAGACACTATACGTATCTACTTATTTATCTACCTATCTATTAATGTGTATATATATAGTATGTGTGCGTCTGTGTGCATTTGTGTGAGTGTTGTGGGTATGCTTGCAAATGCAGGATGAAGAGAATTAGCCAGTGCATTAGTTATCATTCCTATATGTCACTCTCTCTCTCTTACTCTGTCTCTTTCTCTCTCTCTATATATATGTATATATATATATATATATATACACATATATATATACATCTATATATATATATATATATATATATATATATATATATATATATATATATAGATGTAGAGAGAGAGAGAGAGAGAGAGAGAGAGAGAGAGAGAGAGAGAGAGAGAGAGAGAATTTCCACTCAGGAATGAAAAAGATTCACTCACAAATAAGTTACGTAACCTTTCTCTGGGCACAAATCCCACAGGCCGGAAAAAAAATTAGTAATGGGCCAAAGTGGGCGAACAAACTTAAAAAGAAAACAGTCCCACACATACCTGCCCATACACAAAAACCCCCACACAATCAAAGCCAAAGGCAAGAGATAGGTAGGTCGCGAGGCCCTTCTCTTACCTACACAAAACTGAAGACAGAACTTCTTACCTACAGAAAACTGACCACACACAGTTTCTAAATATAGCCTTATCCATATATCACGGCCAAACCAGACCTTTCATTCGCCCCTCCCCCTTCCCCCCAACCACTCCACCTACTTCGAGATGCCTGGCATACAACAATCCCCTTTTTCTTTTCTTCCCTGGTAAGGCCCTCTCTCCATTTGCTCAAGAGAGGGGGGAACTTGGGTCACGCATATGAAGCAGGGATTAACGTCATATCAATAATGGTATATAAGCGTCATATGATGTCTGGTGTTCTAATCAACGATGCTAATAAAAAATCTTATTTGTTTATTTCTTTTATCTATTCCCCACATTTTCAGTTTGTTTGGGTAACAATAAAACTCTCCTTTGTATATCTTTCTTTCATCATTTTTAATTTGTTTGAATGAAAGTATTTGATATCTTATTTCATGATTGCATTTATGAAATTCTTATTTGCATTTCATTCCTTTTATTTGCTGACCACATTTTCAGTTTGTTTGAACGACAATGTGTAATATATTTCACTTTAGTGTTTATAAAAGTGAAGTGCACTACTTTTACAGAACTTGAATGAGTAACTCATCTAAAATGTGGCTGATAAATATGGAAAGAGAATGAAACAAAAATAAGTAAATAAATAAATAAATAAATAAATAAATAAATAATAGTAATAAAGCATAATTTTCAGCTGTAATTTTAAAATTCCTCGATTTTTTTCTTCAAATAAAAACAATTAGCTAAATAACAGTTAAATAATAATAATAATAATAATAATAATAATAATAATAATAATAATAATAATAATAATAATAATAATATCAGGAGAGGGATCTTCCAGGGCGACTCACTGTCCCCACTACTCTTCGTAGTAGCCATGATTCCCATGACAAAAGTACTGCAGAAGAACTAGCCAGCGATGACACGTGGCAATGGCTAGAGAGGGGAGAGCTAAAGAAGGAAACTGAAGGAATGATAACAGCGGCACGAGATCAGGCCCTAAGAACCAGATATGTTCAAAGAACGATAGACGGAAATAACATCTCTCCTATATGTAGGAGGTGCAATACGAAAAATGAAACCATAAACCACATAGCAAGCGAATGCCCGGCACTTACACAGAACCAGTACAAAAAGAGGCATGATTCAGTGGCAAAAGCCCTCCACTGGAGCCTGTACAAGAAACACCAGCTACCTTGCAGTAATAAGTGGTACGAGCACCAACCTGAGGGAGTGATAGAAAAACGATCAGGCAAAGATCCTCTGGGACTATGGTATCAGAACAGATAGGGTGATACGTGCAAACAGACCAGACGTGACGTTGATTGACAAAATCAAGAAGAAAGTATCACTCATTGATGTCGCAATACCATGGGACACCAGAGTTGAAGAGAAAGAAAGGGAAAAAATGGATAAGTATCAAGACCTGAAAATAGAAATAAGAAGGATATGGGATATGCCAGTGGAAATTGTACCAATAATCATAGGAGCTCTAGGCACGATCCCAAGATCCCTGAAAAGGAATCTGGAAAAACTAGAGGCTGAAGTAGAAACGGCGCACATAATAAGAAGAGTGATGGACTCCTAAGGAGGCAGGATGCAACCCGGAACCCCACACTATAAATGCCTGCCAGTCGAATCAGAGGACTGTGATAAAGCAAAAAAAAAAAATAATAATAATAATAATAATAAAAATAATAATAATAATAATAACAATAATAATAATAATTTAGATCACGGCAACTTTCAACTTTATCAAATTCTTTCAAAAACATACCAAATATCTCAAAAAAAAAAAAAAAAAAAAAAAAAAAAAAAGGAGTTCCAAAGCAATGCCGTTAATATGAACCAAAGGTACTAGATATTATAGAGATATTATGTCATATCAGATATCAGATTTAAGCCCACACTGAAAATGCTTCTGCATTGTGTTTGTGTGTTGATGAGATCAAAGACGAATAACTGATACTGGTTTTTAGAGTTGGCAAGTGTCTGCATTCATGCAAATGGGAATGATAGGAAAACTTGAATGATATTTGACTGAAACCCAATTATATCGCCAGTTTAACATGAAATACTTATACATGTTGTACATATAATATATATAAATATATCTAATAATACATATATTAATATATATTAAATATATATATATATACCATATATATGTGTGTGTGTGTGTGTGTGTGTGATGTACATATATGACTATATATAAATACATATATATATATATATATATATATATATATATATATATATATATATATATACTGCATATATATACATACATACATACACACACACACACACACACACACACACATATATATATATATATATATATATATATATATATATATATATATATATATGTATGTATAAATGAGGAAACAATCACCGCGTTAGCTTAAATATTCATGGGCATATTTGTGTGTGTGTGTGTGTAAGTCTGTTTATATGAGCGTTTTTGTGTGCGCGTATGTATGTACGTGTGCATGTGTATGTGTGTGTATGTACGTGTTTATGTGACAAAAAGATTAAAATGAATATCCACGTATTTAACATATGACCACTTTAACCCCAATTATGTATATAAGATGTGTGTGTGTGTGTGATTGTTTACACGATATAAATATCCCTATAGTTAACAATTCGTGTGCGTTTATATGACAAAACAATCAACATGAGATATAAATATCCCTATAGTTAACAATTCGTGTGTGTTTATATGCAAAACACCACGATTCACATGAAAAACAATCAAGATATAAATATCCCTGTAGTTAACATTTCGTGTGTGTTTATATGACAAAACAATCAACATGAGATATAAATATCCCTGTAGTTAACATTTCGTGTGTGTTTATATGACAAAACAATCAACATGAGATATAAATATCCCTGTAGTTAACATTTCGTGTGTGTTTATATGACAAAACCATTAACATGAATCATCTAAAAAAAAAAATCTTATGGGTATAGAACTGAAAAAAGCAACATGGTCGTTCTCATTCGTCCCAGCATCAATTAGACCTCATATCTCTCTCTCTCTCTCTCTCTCTCTCTCTCTCTCTCTCTCTCTCTCTCTACCTTGGGGTCTGCGAGCATCACAACAGGACGCGAGAGACGGCTGCCTTACGTAAGAAACTCGTCTGTTGTTTTATGCGCTAATGATGTTTTGGAGAAATCAAAACACAGAAGTGAGAGAGAGAGAGAGAGAGAGAGAGAGAGAGAGAGAGAGAGGGAGGCTGAGACCTCCTCGCTCGTCGTATCTGCAGGGGCATCCTTCTCATACTCATCTTCCGAAAATACTCCTGTGGGAGAG
>NC_061108.1:7873735-7881235 GCF_015104395.2 Macrobrachium nipponense
TTAAAGATAATATCATTCTTTAAGGTCCACAATAATATACTGATGGTAGCAGTGGTAAATTTTTATAGTTTTATAAAATTTTACTACTGATGCCATCAGTATATTATTGTTTGTTTGTATGGCGTTTTTACGTTGCACCAGTGGTTATTAAGCAACGGACAGTACATTATTGTGGACCTTAAAGAACATCGCTAGTGCTCTTGTAATTGAGGTTTCTACCCAAAGATAATATTGAAAGAAACTACAAGGCTAATGTTTAATTCTGGATTATGACAAAAATATACAACGCCAAATCCCGAGCATCAAGCAAGCAAAAGGCCAATGAGAGATGTGCTATTATCCCTGGCAAGTACGTCACAGCACTTTAACGGCTATCTAGCCCTGTTTGATCTAAGGCCAATAAACAGTACTGTGGCCGAATGACGTAGTGATTTTGCTTGACTGTCGTTATGGACAGCAGTGCGGCTTTTCCGCACACCCGGAAAGTTATCAAAAAGGCAATAACACTCGGCATTTATGAGGACGGAATGATTAGTTACATCACGGAGTTTCTTTCCGTTCGATGTTGGCTTTCGAGGTGATGTTACCTAATGTATACGTAGGCTAAAGATAATCCAGTGTGATGTTTTCGATTCTTAAATTTAAGCCCCTTCCACACGAGGGGCAAAGGCACGAGGAGCACCCAGGTGAACCTATGCCTTGGACCACACTCTTGATCGCCATCCATTCACATAATTAGTAACAGTGTCTGCCCGCCGTGCATTTGCCCCTCGACACAGATCGTCACTGATACGTTTGACAGAACGCAGGCATGGCGACGTGACATTATTCGAAAAAAAAAAGCGTAAAATCTTGACATCATTCAAAATGAAATAATTAAAATCATCCATGTGGATATTTACCGACATAATGGCATTACGTTAATCAAATCATCACATTGCACTGAAAAGTTACGTTATTCCTTTTCAGCTATATCCGCATATTCGTTTATATTACATTAACGTAGTTTTTTTTATTTATTTATCGAGTTTAAATCAGCCTTGTTTCCTTTAAGTTTTTTTTTTGCTTAAGCAGCCGAATGCTTGTTAGTTAATGAAAGGGTTTTTGTGTTGTTGAGCGCCTCCTCCTCCCTTGTTTATTTCTGTGAACTATCGTTCTAACGACTGTTTTGTGATTTATTTTTGAGCTACGGTGGATGGTTTGTAGCTATACTGTGAACGTTGATGGTCTGCCCGCAGAAGTTCGGGCTTTGGAACGCTCCTTGTCAGACCATCCCCTACAGCAGCTTTCGCTTTTATATTATCGGAGGACGACCTTTTGGCAGTGTATTTTGAAAACGGCGTAGTTGGAATCTTTCCTCACGACCGTTCGTAGGTGCCTTAGTCACCTGCGACTCTGGTACTGTAGATCACGGCTCTTCATTCACTTGCGACCTTAGTGTCCGCTTTACGGGGTTCCGCAGAAGCGTATGCCATTTGCGACTTCTTGCATTACCCCTTATTCCCGTCGGAGGAGCCCACGGGAAATTGGTACTGTCGCTGGATCCCGGTACTGATTCTGGATTCACCTGCCACTTCTGCCTTCGTCCTTCTGCTTTTCTTCGGGGATGTGTGTGAGCGCTGGCTCGTGAGGAGAAACGTAGGGAGGCAGACGCCAGGTAAGGCAGTATAGCTGTTATTTCCTTCGAGGAGCCTTATACCCCTGTTGTCCTGGCGATCGTGTCCATCCCTTTGGTAGCAGTTTGGTACTTGCTATGGACTCCTAGTTCTGCCCGACATCCCTGACGTAAGCATTATTAGAACTGTCAGTGAACGTGCAAGTACATATATATATATATATATATATATATATATATATATATATATATATATATATATATATATATATATGCATATACATTTTCATAGTTTTTACTTGTTGTGTATAATTTTATTGTTACCCTTATTGTTTATTGGTGGATAGTATTCCATATCTTTAGTTGTATATCTAGGTATGTAAATTTAAGGTTTTCCTTGTATTGATACCTTCCAGTTCCTTCAGCCTTTTGTTATTTAGGATAGTTTTGGCCGGCATATATTTGGATTATCTGATTTATGAAATATTTGTTCTCCTTCTCTGAATTTCTAGTAGGGCTTAGATGTTTAGCTTATGGCTCGTTGAGGACCTGGTATTTTGTCCTCTTGCTTTAAGCTCAGTTTTGTTGTATGAATTTTACTTGAACCCACAGGGCTGATTTAAGTTGTTTATTGCCATTTTGTAATAAATACTGTTAAGTTTTTCTGGAGTGTTTTTGTGCCTGCTTTCTTTGAACATGGGTTGCTTATACTGTCTACAATCCTAGCAAAGTAAAGTACCTGTGAACCTGTACTAGAACCTCAGAGGTTTGTAAAAGTTAAATATACTTTACATGATTTTGTGAGATGAATCACCCCAACTTCCGACAGGGGTAATAAGTAAGATTTGCCTTCTTTATTTACAAATATTATGCTTCTAAATATATAAAATTTTATTCGGTCCTATGAGATATAATTAGCTCGATGTTGTTCGTTGGCCTTCAGGCTTTCAGGGAATGATATAAAAACCAAACAAGAAGGAATACCACATATATAAGTGTGTAATATATATTATATATATATATATATATATATATATTATATATATATATATATATATACACACTATATATGTGGTATTCCTTCTTGTTTGGTTTTTATATCATTCCCTGAAAGCCTGAAGGCTAACGAACAACAGCCTTGTGGGTTTAAGTAAAATTCATACAAAAACTGAGCTTAAAAGCAAGAGGACAAAATACCAGTTCCTCAACGACCCATAGGCACCCTAAAGCTAAACATCTAAGCCCTACTAGAAATTCAGAGGAGGAGAACAAATATTTCATAAATCAGATCCAAATATATATCATATATATATATATATATATATATATATATATATATATATATATATTATATAAAGACAAAAGCCACGAAGGAAAGAGAAACGATGGAGGAAAGGAAACAAGTCGAGAGGCGACTTGCAGAACTCCATCGCTGCATGATTTTTCCTTCGTCTTTTTATTTATATATTCATCACGTTCCATATTTTCGAAATTCAGTTATAAAACACACAGACAAACAGTATATACTAATATATATATATATATATATATATATATATATATATAATATATATATCTATATATAAAGATATATATATATTATATATAAATATATATATATATATATATATATATATATATATACACACACACATGTATATACTCTTATATATATATTATAAACATATTATATATATATATATATATTTATTATATATATATATTATATACACACACACCTCACAACCTTAAAAGAACCCAGAAATTTACCCTACAATAAGAAAAAAGGACTGAAATAACTGTGGATACCGGTATGGGAAAAGGTCTACTAAGGAAGAATTAACCGCCAGACCTGGAGAAACGGGTTCTATAGGGGGCCGAAACGGTCTGGGTCGGGTGACAGGTGCCCTTCCCACCCCTACCCGGGCCACCTCCCAAACTGGTCTGTCTATGAAGTACCAGGTTTAACTGCGATTAAGAACGGGTTTGCCATCGCATTTTCATTACGCTACTATTCAGTCGCAGTTTTTTTTTTTTTTTGGTTGAATTTAGAAACATTTAAGGGTCCTGCTTCATATTTTATTTCACACTCTTAAGCCATAATTAGGAATGGCTGTTTTATAATCAACGTGTTCTATAAGATTTCTCTCCCAGTAAATGACTCGGTACACACACACACACACACATATACATAATATATATATATATATATATATATATATATATATAATGTGTGTGTGTGTGTGTGTTTATACATACACTCATATAGTAAGTAACCGTCGAAAGTGAACTATTGCATTATTATGTTAGCAGGGCTGCAAATCATTCAGTTATCAAATCAACAGGACTGCTAATTCAATCAATCATTAGCCTACATCAACAAGCGCTTAAAGCATTATCTAAAGATATCTGGTAAGAGTAACTCTCTCTCTCTCTCTCTCTCTCTCTCTCTCTCTCTCTTCTGCCTTCTTAGCGTACAAACTGTAGGTCGGGAGTTCCGCTGTCGCAACGGATGACAAAGGCCGTTATGGTGCGTTCCCTAAAATCCAGTAGGCCTTTGTAGGCCTAAAATTGGGTACATGGAGGCTAGTTGGTAGCTATAGGGTGTAGGTGGGACATGGTTGTTGCTTGTTAGTCATAGGTTGTAGCTTGGCGGAGAGAGAGAGAGAGAGAGAGAGAGAGAGAGAGAGAGAGAGAGAGAGAGATAAAAACAGACAGGGGAAACAAATGCACACGTAAGGAATCATGGATAAAAAATTTATGACAATGTCTGATGAATAAATGCAATGTATGAAAGCGTAAATTGATGCATTTTGGTGGACTCTTCGACTGACATTATATCAAACGAACGAAACCATATGCATCCCTACTTTTCCTTATGGAGGCAAAGTCTCGTCACTCAAATGCTATGAATAATCATCCCTGGGGAGGAAGCCTCAAGGTGGAAAGGGTTGGGGGGGTGGGGGGGATGGACGTGATAACAGGGCTACCCGATTGCTTCTGCTGTAGATAGCGACGCTAAAGCACGACCCCACGGCCAGGAACCACGAGAAGCGCCGTGGCTTTGACACGGCATTTGCATCCGGAAGTCATCTGCACAGCCATGAATTTCCCGACCTTGAGAACGGAGGAGGGAAAGACAGATCAGTTAGCATGCAACTCTAAATGCAAACAGGGATCATGCAACTCGGTGCGAAGAGGAAGGGGCTTTGACGTCCATTATGTGACTCGAAGGAAGTTGGGTACATTGACATCGAATTACGTAAAAGCATCATCGGCTTTGGGCAGCTCTTGGGACGAATTTGCGCCGATCTGGCGCTGGTAATGGTGATAACTTGTGGTATATACTTTTAACAAGGGCTTGTGGGAACGTTAGCAACTTTAATTTGTGACACGACCGTGGATCGTCTCAAGCATTTGGGAAGAGTAACATACACACGCACTCATATAACTCATATATAGTATATATACACAAACACACACATTATATATATATATATATATATATATATATATATATATATATATATATATATATATATATATAATATATATATATATATATATATGCAAATTACCTCGAAGCT
Source organism: Macrobrachium nipponense (assembly GCF_015104395.2). Classification (NCBI taxonomy): domain Eukaryota; kingdom Metazoa; phylum Arthropoda; class Malacostraca; order Decapoda; family Palaemonidae; genus Macrobrachium; species Macrobrachium nipponense. The sequence goes on from NC_061108.1 coordinate 7,878,938, forward strand.
GAGAAAGCTGACACTTAAAAAAAAATGTATGACAAAATATGCATATGACTTCTGTCTCGAATTGCCTCCAGAAAAGGCGCTTTATTCCACTAGCTACTGGGTACATTAGACAGTGTTTATGTTAAAAAGAGTCATAACGAATGTTAAGGTATGCGCCCATTCTTCCTTCCTTACCGGGTTCGATCGAACACGGTACGCGTTGTACTACATAGTTATTATTATTATTATTATTATTATTATTATTATTATTATTATTAAAATAGTTTCACAAGACCACTGAGCTGGTTATTAGCTCCCAAAAGGCTGGACCGAAGGCTTTGTTTGTACTTCCATTTACTTATTTTCTCTACACATATTTCGTCAATTAGGTAACAGTTTAAGAAAAAAAACTTTAGAATTGGATAAATCACAAATGATGAAGTTTCTTCTATAAAAATTTCACTATTTACTTCCAAAACTTAATAGTCACTGCAGATTATACTTAGATATTGGACTATCTACTAAAAGAGGAAAATCTAGTCGCGGGATGCACTATTTTTCATCATTAAGAGAATATGCCAGCTGCAGGAAGCGCTGTTGTTTATGAACGCGAGAAAACGTCAAAGCTTCAGGATGCACTGTTTTTTTTTATCAGTGCTTATCTATCTTAAATTCGAAATTATCGTCTAGTATCTTGCTCGTCTGTCTTCTTACATCCGAGAAGGAAATATTATTGACGTATTATATAAGTGATACACAACGAAATAGTATCGTAAATATGATACTCTGTGAGGAAAGGGAATTACTTTGCACCACTGTAAAACTCTTATTATCTGAATGAAATTAGATATTTATGGAATGAACATTATATCCAGTAATTATCTTGTTCCTTGTTAAGGATATAGTGTCAAAAACTACCCTAAAATAATATATGAAACCTTAAATATTATTTTGTTGCGATTCTAAAAAAATTACTTGTTTAGCGATGAGCGGACGTAGAGCCATAAGTGAGAGAGAGAGAGAGAGAGAGAGAGAGAGAGAGAGAACATTCGTTGCTGTGTATATTTGCAAGATTGAAAGCATTTGGTAGCGTCTCTCCGGATGCGTGAGAGAGAGAGAGAGAGAGAGAGAGAGAGAGAGAGAGAGAGAGAGGTTGTACATGCCAGAGTGTGAGAAAGAAAGAAAGCCTCTCCATGTGGGAGATTTTATCAATACGGGAGATAGAGACCATAAAACAGAGAGAGAGAGAGAGAGAGAGAGAGAGAGAATTCAAGCATATACACCTGCATAACATTTACAAACTGTATACATATCTGGAAGAGAGAGAGAAAGAGAGCGCATTGTGTGTGTGAGTGTGTATGTATGTATGAGAAAAAGAGTATGAAAGAAAAGGGAAATAAAGAGCAGGTGAAAAAAATTATACATCTTACTACCAGAGAATATTTGCGCGCACAATCATTTTGCTATTGGCAACGTCTCCACTCTTTCAGAAAACCTGCTTTGTTGAAACGACGGACTAATCAGACTTTGCTAAAGGCGTGGGTATATTAACCCTTTCAGTGCCCTGAGAGAGGGATCTACTTAACCGGAGTACCTGCCAAAGACAATGGGGCATTGTCTTCCTGTTTGGTATTAGAATGAAAGCGACTGAGGCTACTGTTTCCTTTTCCCTTTCGTCCAATCATTTTGGTAATTCTAACCATCTTGTTAGATTTCACCGATGATGCAATGTTATGTTATAGACTGCACGCAGGTGCTCGTGTGATATTTGGAATAGAAAGGAACGTAGTTCTAACTAGGTTGAAATTTATTATATTAACTGCAAATTCTGTTTTATTAGGTATGTTATGAAAATCCGCTATAATATCTTAAAAAACTGAAATGTGTACTTTCAGTATTTTCATTGACATAATTTTAGTTGCAAGCACTAAATTTGAAAACAATATTTTCTTGTGTTTATAAAAAGGCAACTTTACGAATCTATATCAAAAATTAAATGTGCAGTTTTTTTGTGGTTACTTATAATAATTATAATTATGTAAAAATCTACATAACACGTCTTGCAGTATGCATGTTTTTGTAAATGAAACTAAGGCTCTACAAAAAAAAAAAAAAAAAAAAAAAAACGTAAGTTTTCTATTGCAATAAAATAACAAAGATGATTAGGGGAAATTTTAAGTACTGACACATTCGCTTAGATCACGTTATCCTTCAAATACACTTGAACACCACATTCATCCAACTAAATTCCGTTGTGTCATCTTCCTTTATACAGAAAGGAAGCTTAACACATCATAAACATTAGCAAGTCATTGAGTG
>NC_061108.1:7888735-7891235 GCF_015104395.2 Macrobrachium nipponense
AGATGGAACATCAACTTGAAATTCAAGCTTCCAAAGAATATTAAGGTGTTCATTAGGAAGAATTAAGAGGAGGTAAAGAGAAATAACGAAGTAAGAGGAGGTAAAGAGAAATAACACAGGAAGAGACTTCTCACAAACATACGTGTTTCTTTACAACCTATCACTAAGGAGAGTAAAGAAATTCGTTACGCGTTGTCACAAAGAAAACTAATTCGTTATGGGAGCTATAACGAATACAAATGGAAGGTCAAGACAGGTAAATCATGATGCTTATCAGTGGAGTGAGAAGAGTCATCCAGGTGAGATATATAGACGCCCCAACACCCACGAAGACTTCAGGGGGAAACTATAGTTACGCGGGACAATAAATGAAAGTCACAATCATTTCACTCGGGACCTGGACAATAAATGAAAGTCACAATCATTTCACTCGGGACCTGGACAAGAAATGAAAGTCACAGAGTGGAAAAACAACCATTGACAAAGATATCTCATTATGAATGCCTCTGCTGGAGCTTTTCAAGTAGGTATTAAGTAGAGATTTAACGGAAGAACAATTTTGCATCATATGAAGAGGGTCAGATTGGCATATAAAAGGTCATGTGTAGCTGGAAGGAAAATCGAGTCTTTTTGTTGGTTTGATGTGATCAGAGGGCCACACCTGGCTTCTCACACTCTCTAACACTTTGCCAGGCAAGAGCCCATGTTGAAATTAGCTATCTTAACCGAAAACAACAGAATATTGGATAGAATAATAAAAAACAAAATATCAAATTCTAGTTTATGGAGGCGAATTTTTTATTTATGATTAATGCTTTTTTTTTTTTTTTTTTTTTTTTTTGTCAAATTAAGGTTTAAGACAGTGAAAACAGGGAGCTAGAGTGGTTGGACAGCAAAATAAAGGAATCCACAAACAGGCGATGAAGTAAAAGGAGTTAAAGGTGGAACTGAAAAAAAAAAAAAAAAACATACAATTCCATTTAGAAGTCCCAACCAGAGAGGTTGGACAGCATGACTGAAGCGGGAATGGAGGTATATAAAGTAGAAGGCTACGACGTATAGTTGCAGCTAGGATTCGAAGGATTCTGCAAGAGCTCTTTAGTGATATCTACAGTGCACCATTTGAGATGCACTGAAGGCACTACATTCTTAGGGGGCGGTAGCAAGATTAGCACTCTGAAAAAAAAAGTTTCCGCTACCAGCATAATGCTGAGTAAGTCAGTAAGATGGAGGCACAAGACTGAAAGAAATGGAAATCATTCCCAATGGCAGAGTAATAATTGATTGAATAATATCCTCCCAGAGTGAAGATGCAGTACAATACTACCCTTATACATTTTTCGTATTTCAATAATTTACTTACACTTTTATTTATCTATTAATTTGTTAATTCATCTATTTTTCTAATAATCGATCTCCTCTTTTAGTGTTTCCCATTACCTTCGGTTGCTTTTTTCGAATGAACACCATAATATTCTTAGGAAGCTTGAATTTCAAGTCAATGTCCCCTTTTTGGGCCTTTCCCATGTGAATAGAGTTCATCTTCTGAATACTAATATAATAATAATAATAATAATAATATAATAATAAGAATATATAATAATAATAATAATAATCATAATAATAATAAAATAATAATAATAATAATAATAATAATCAATATCATCATCTAGGAGCACTAGGCACGGTCCCAAGATCCCTGAAAAGGAATCTAGAAAAACTAGAGGCTGAAGTAGCTCCAGGACTCATGCAGAAGAGTGTGATCCTAGAAACGGCACACATAGTAAGAAAAGTGATGGACTCCTAAGGAGGCAGGATGCAACCCGGAACCCCACACTATAAATACCACCCAGTCGAATTGGAGGACTGTGATAGAGCAAAAAAAAAAAAAAAAAAAAAAAAAAAAAAAATAATAATAATAATAATAATAATACTAATATAATAATATTGAAAATAATGGCCATCTCAGCCGCGTTTATTTTGTAGAGAAGTTTCTCTATTCTTCTTATTACGGACTTTTCTTCTGTAGGAAGAATATAGAAACTTCTATACAAAATAAACGCGGCTGAAATAGCCATTATTTTCAACAAAACCTGTATTAAATGAAGGTCTTCTCCAGCCATTGATAATAATAATAATAATAATAATAATAATAATAATAATAATAATAATAATAATAATAATAATAATCTAAGAGGTCCACAATGATAAAAAATGTCCCGAGTTCGTGTATAATTGTAAAACCCTTTACAAAGATTTCGAACCCTTCCCTGGGTTCATCTTCAGTCCAAAAAAAGACTGAAGTTGAACCCAGGGAAGGGTTCGGAAGCTTTGTAAAGTGTTTTTAGATCATACACGAACTCGCTACATTTTTTATTATTGTGGACCTCTCAGAACATTATATGTTCTCTCGCGACAAAGAGTTTTTCCCAAATAATAATAATAATAATAATTTCTAGTCATGTTTAGGGCAATATTATCTGCAATACCCGTCAACAAA
>NC_061108.1:7893735-7896235 GCF_015104395.2 Macrobrachium nipponense
GATGAAAGAAACACGAACCTGACTTGAAAAAGTCTGTCTTCGAATAACACATAAATCAGAACACAGAAGCTCGCTGAGCGACGAGAGAAATTCCGACAATGTTGAGCACGTAAGAAAGAGTCATGACTGCCCAAGGGTGGTCCCGATGTCTCTTCATTAGGCGAGGCAGACTATTTGTTGATGTTCATTTGTTTACCTGAGTTTGAAATGGCGAAGAAATCCGAGAGAAGACGGCTTCTCTTGTAGAAACAATTAACACCACACGCATCCGTGACTTCTACTTGGCACGGTATATATATATGCATGCCCGCCACTCTCTCCTAGACTACTTACTTTCTCTCTCTCTCTCTCTCTCTGCTGCAAGCTAGCACGAGACTTTTAACCCACCCAGTTTTCTGCTAATTCCTTATTGTATAATTTACTTTTAACGTAATTTTGTTAAAAACCGTATATGAACGTATTTATAACTTGCTGAGGATATAAACTGGTAGACTCGCTTTTTTTTTTTGCAAGTGAGAGAATACTGAGTTAATCATAAATATGATATTTCCTAATTCCATCTCTCTCTCTCTCTCTCTCTGTCACAAGCAAGGGAGCACGCACAAGACTTCTAACCCAGCGAATATTAAGTACAATACTTATTATATAGTTTACTCTAATATATTCCTGCTAAAAAATAAAAAGTTAATGAACGGAACTTGCTGAGATTAAAGTAAAAGTAACAGTAGATTATTCGTTCTTCGAATGTAAATAAAATTCCTATCATACATTTTACTGCGACGTATTCCTGTTAAAAATCGTGAGCGATTAACTTTCTGAAGGAAAAATGAAAGTAACAGCTGGCTACTCGTTCTCTGAAAATATGAGAACAATATTCTCAATATTCTTATTTTCTGCCGTTTTCAGAATGTCAGAGGTAATCACAACAGAAGCCATGCAAAAGAGGTAACTGAATCCATTGTGTAGGTTTATTCACTGACAAACATTGTGTAAGTTTATTCACTGACAAACATCGTGTAGGTTTATTCACTGACAAACATTTCAAATGTTCTTCGAATATTTATGTTTGTGGTCGGTATGCAGTGTCTCCTATGAATCATTAAATCTATCCTTTGTGGATTCGTATTGTTGACATAGCTTATTTTCCATAAAATAACCAAACAGCTTTGCGTACCAGGGAAATTAAACTACTTAAATATTTCATTGTACCAAAAACAGTATAGTTGATATATCTCATTTTTCATGATAAAATCAAACAGATTCGTGCAGGACAAAGTTAATTAAATCGATTTTTTTTAGAATTTGATAAATATGTTTTCAATTTCTTTTATCAATGCGAATCCACAATAGTTGAAAAAAAAACTGAACCGGACTTTAGTATTTTTAGCAAATCAGTGACCATATTGACAAAGCTGAAAGACAAACTACCACAATGGAACTCGTATTTTCTCGGACTTTCCTAACTTTCTCACCTGAGTTGACATTTTTTCCAATCTTTTCTGCGTATTAGCTTATTGCCATCGATGATAAACCGAGTCAGTTGTCAATAAATTCTAAACAACAGTCTTAACTCTGCTGACTACCATGAATAATTCTCCAATTAGATTGTTAATGAAAGCACAAAAACACTAACGTTGTATATTTAACTGAGAGGAAACTAATACATTTCTACTGAGGGAGATAAAACCGAAACGTAATAAGAAGAGAGGAGGTGGAACCAATGAAGAGAGCTAAGAACATGCCAGTGATGGTGATGAGAGGGGGGGGGGGGGGTGTAAGGTTCAAATGGATGGATGTGGTGAGGAGCGATTTGGATGAGGTTAGAGTGGGAGAAGAAGATGGAAGGAATGGAAATAGATGGAGAAAGTTGACAACAGCGGCCGACCCTGCTATACAGTGGGACTAATAAGATCGAAAGAAGAAGAAGAAAAAGAAGACCGCAACTGTGACTATAATAATTTTCTGAAATCTCTGAAAATTATTAAATGAATGACAACATCAGGATTCTTATCTGTAACAGCAATATTCCCATTATTATAATTCTAAGTCATTTATTGCTAAAGTACAGCATAGCTAATAAAAAGAACTTGTCCAAATATTCAAAACTTTTGAAAATAAAACATATATACCTTTAACATAAACGCAAAGCTCTTGGAAAATAAAACATGGATCCATTTTACATATACATAAATGCGATATAATTTCTTTTAAATAAACGTAAAGTTCTTGGAAATTACAAAAAAAATCCCTTTTATATAAACGTACAACTATATGAAATAAAATTAGTTTTAAATAAACGTAAAGCTCTTGGAATTCAAACCTAATACCCTTTATATAAGCGTAAATGATAATACTACAAAACTGAAAATATGTACAATTTACTAGCCTACTACAGCAAATTTCTGCCTGCCATTTCCTCTAGTTAAGTGCTTGCCAAGAATCTGCATTCGGTGCAAAAAAGAAAAAAAAAACTGACAAACATTTCGTAAAGCGAAACTAA
>NC_061108.1:7903735-7918735 GCF_015104395.2 Macrobrachium nipponense
GAGAGAGAACAGCAGACAGTAACACAAACAGTTATTTGGCTTCTGTTTTAAAAGAATACAAGATACATCTGAATGTTCCACCAGGTCATTATGACTAAGGAGGTAAAATCACTTAGTAACCAATATAAGATTGATAAAATGTAATGAATTGAAAGCCTCGGGGGAAAAAACCGTTAAAAAGGAAATCTGGAGAAAGCAGTTGCCAAACTGAGGACTTTCTTGAGAAATTAAGTGTCCTATAAAAAATACAATTGTTCTTGATACATTTAGAGTATTCCTGAGAAACCGAGGGCTCTTTAAAAAAATGGGTGGGGGGCTTCTTGGAAAATTGGGGGTCCTATAAAGAAACTGGGTCACCTTGAAAAATTGAGCTTCATGCTAAAATAATTTTGGTTTTCTTGATAAATTGACAGTATTACCAGAACATTGAGGGTTCAATCAAAAATACTAGGTCATCTGGCAAAATTGAGGGTTCTGTCAAAATTAATTTGGGCCTTATTAAACAAACTAAGGGTCCTCTTGAAAAACCGGGAATCCTATTCAAAATTTGTCATTCTGAAACATAAACAAATGTTCTCGAAACATGGTTGGTACCACTAAAAAATGTTGGATTACCTTGGAAATTGAGTTTGCTCTTTCAAAAAAAAAAAAAAAAAGGTCTCTATAACAAAGCTGAAAAACTGAAGGCAAAACCTCTACACAGCCACCCACCCCCCCCCAAAAAAAAAAAAAAAAACAATAGAGGAACACCGAGAGAGAAGCTGAAAAATAGAGGGTCTTCCCCAGAAACACTCCATCCTTATCAGAGGCCTGACTGGAATAATACAGGTCGTAACAGAGATTGATTTGGTCCTGGAACGCCGAATTATCTCCATCATTCACGAGGCCCTGGATGTTCATAACAGCGGGATAATAAGGCGTCTTATCAGGCGAGATCTATCAAGCCTCCCACATGTATGCTAATATGCTTTAAATAAGGACGTGCCGTCGTCTTGTACGCGATTATCGATAGTGCCCTGGACGCCTGTATGTATATACATACCCACTTGAATATTATATATATCTAACTATCATCCATCTATCTATCTATCTATCTAAAAACGCCAAAATATAGAAAGAAATATATTTCAGAGATCGCTGTCTCTCTCTCTACAGGTCGGTAATGAATTCTGTCTGTTGTACGTATATATACGTATGCATACATATGTATATATACGTATGTATACATATGTACTTAAATGTATATACTATTTACATGTATGTATATATATATATATATATATATATATATATATATATATATATATATATATGTATGTATGTATGTATAACTGAATCACGAAAGTTAGGAACGTGATAAATCCATAAATAAAGATAAATGCCACGAAGGAAAATAAACGAAGGAGGTCTGCAAGATCTTTCGACTTTAAAAGTCCTTTACTGAGCAGATACTTTTAAAGTCGAAAGATCTTGCAGACCTCCTTCGTTTATTTTTCCTTCGTGGCATTTATCTTTATATATATATATATATATATATATATATATATAATATATATATACGTATATATATATATATATATATATAATGTATATATATTATATATATATGTATATATATATGATATATATATGTATATATATATATATATATATATATATATATAATATATATATGTGTGTGTGTGTGTGTGTGTGTGTGTGTGTGTGTGTGTGCATACATTGTACACTCAAACACAACAACGGCATGCATGTGTAAAAAGAGAGCCCCATCGTCCGCGTTATATCATATTAATTATGACCATCCTGCATTTGGAATCACTCCGTCATTTTCCTCACAGTCTGTCAACTTCGATGCAGCTGAGCCTCACTGCAGAAGGCAAAAGACGAATCGCCCAACCAAACAAGGATGCCAACCTTGTCTTCCTTTCTTTTCGAGGAGTCTTCTAAGACGCAAACACGGACCATTAAACGATAAATATGATAGTGTGATGTACTGGCATACTTTTTGTTTTGACTTGCGTTGCTTAAGCAGACATGATTCCCTTGCGTGTTAAGTTGTATGGGCGAATTTATATTTATATTGATTGTGTTCTGCAATTTCCAGGTCCTGTGAGTACCTTTGGCTCCACGCACTTACACACAAAACTGTACACACACACACACACACACACACACAGACACACACACACACACACACACATATATATAATATATATATATATATATATATATATGTATATAAAATTTTATATATGCATGTATAATATACATATGTATTATTTATATATACACACACATGCCTTTTTTATGTAGCCGTAAATTTATTGATGCGACCTATTGAAGTTAAGTTATCATCTCCTGAATTCTCTGTCCAACATCCGTGACCATACAAAGAGATGCAAAAGTAATATTGAATACGAACACGTTAAAACTCTCATCACAAAAGCGAAAAGCGCCTTCTCTCTCCGCAGCAGCTAGCGGTCTTCGAATCACTCTTTATAAAAAAAAAAAAAAAAAAAAAAAAAAACGATTGTTCCTTAAACTGAACAACCAAAGTGTCTCTACCCCTCCGTACCTGGCGTCAACAACGGACATGCAGCCTTCGAAGGCTATCCTGGTCACTCAATGCCTTCCTTCCTCTACTGGAAATGGTACTTGAGTTTCGTTGGGACTATTTTAATTTGCTTAATATTGTAATCGTGTATCTTTAGATGAATATTTTTACTGGAATTTTATTTTATTATTGTAATTTTCATCATCAATGCAGTAAATATCTGAACAGACCGTATCAATGCAGCAAAATATCTATACAGACAGTATCGATGCAGCACAATATCTAAACTGACAGTATCAATACAGCGTAATAGAGACAGTATCAATGCAGCATAATATTCAAGAAGCATGAATCAATGCAGCACAATAACAACACAGATTGTTTCAAAACAGCACAATAAGTAATTTCACAGCATCAGTACAATACAATATCTAAACAGACAGCATCAATGCAGCACAATATCTACAAGGACAGTATCAATGCAGCATAATATCTACAAGGACAATATCAATGCAGCACAATATCTAACCAGGCAGCATGAATACATTACAATGCCTAAACAGCATCAGTTGGATATTTCGGGTCTAAACAACAGTGCTTGTATTCGGCAAAATCAAAACAAACCAAGTATTCCTCATGAACTTATATTCTTTTACATGACTTTCCTACCAGTGGGACAGACAGGAAATCAAAGATACCACATCTCCTATTTTTCACGAGGCTTCACACCTCAAAGGAGATGATACCCTGTAGGAAGCTGCTACTCCCTTTGTCAACGTGATCACAAAACTGAGTCGGTCATTATCCTCTTCCCTGGAAGCCTGGACATTGTTGCAGAGATAAGAATGAACTGCCAGGCAGTGGGCCGTAGGGACAAAGCTGACTTGTCAGAACCTAGTGATTATTTCAAGGCAAAAATGATTCATTACTTCAACAGGATAATGGACCGGAGGTGTTACGAGACGAAGATCAGTGACAGATATATTATCGTCTTAAACGTCTATTGCATTAGATTGATATTAGATTGATACAGTATACAATTTAGGCCGAAGGGCAAGCGCTTGGACCTATGAGGTCATTCAGCGCAGGAAGGAGAATGAAGAGTAAGAGGTTCTACGGCTGTAACAGGAGGAAAGTAAAATGGAAGAAAGAGTATATATGAATGGAGGTACAATCAAATGAAAGGGGCTGCAACTAGGGGCTGAAGGGATGTTGCAAAGGACCTGAAGTAATGCCTACAGTGCACCGCGAGTTTCACTTACGGGGCCCGCGGAGTGGACTAGTTTAGGTTAAATCAAGGCCTATACAAAGGCCTTGGGTTAAATTGGCCTTATGTGAGCAAGGTAAGGCGTGACGGGGAGTACGATGCTTGGTGAGGAGTTGTCGACTCTTCAGACCAAAATAGAAAATATATATAAAAAAAAAAGTCGTGGTCGACAATTAATAGATTCTCAACAGTATCCATGAATGGTTGGGAATAATGTCTGCTCTGACACGCTAGAAGCTGAATTATAGCTGTTTTAGTTAAGGCGGGCGTTGGAAGATTAGTCGAGTAAATACAATTTTATAAATACAATTTAGGAAAGTTTAGCTTACTCTGATACCGATCCTATAGTTAGAAATAACAAAACAGTCTCAAATGTGGCGATAATCACCGTGATTTCTCATCTCCCAAGCACATAACTACTACCTGGAATTGGATTAAAACGTCATACGAAATAATAATAAGCTTTTAGTTAGATATGAATAACGTCTGATACTGTATAAATCAATAAATCTTAGTCAGCTCACGGATTAGGATATAGGCCTAGGAGGCTGTGGTTCTTGTACAGAAATTACAGATTCTCGCAAAAAAAATGACAAAGAAAACACCCTTTAGATCAAGATGAACAGCCAAACATTAAAACCAGTGTAGATTCTCAAAAACAGTTACAAAATAAAAATTCTTGAGATTAATCGTCGAATTTTGAAAACCAGTCCCACGTAATCATTCTACCCAAGATATCGATCATCACACTGAATCTGAACTATAAAAACAATAGGCTATAAGGTTTCGGCCGCTACTAATATTTCTTATATAAAAGACTGATAATCTGCATCAAACACTTGAGTAAAGAGCACAAACTAAGACATCAATAAATATAGGACGAACAAAAATGACCTTAGGAAAATAAGTGTCTCTTTAGAGGCTGATGCAACATTTATTGATTTTATGAAGTCAGCTGCCGTCTGTTATCTTATACAGTATATACTGTATTATTACCAGTATTGGAGCCCATGTGGCTAGCATTCTCATTTCCAAAGGTCGCTAAGAACAGGGGGTTTCTATGCATAACTACATTTATACGTATAGTGTATATATATGCATACATACAAACATATGTATGTATGTATATATATCTTATTTGTATTATATATACATATACATATATAATAATATATATATTCAGTGCTACAGCTCAGACTCGATAAACTGCAACCTTAAAACTCTTCCTCAAGTACGAGGTGAGGCGATAACTTCGCTGCCTTGAGGTGACTCTGCCAATTCTATAGATATCTTTTTTTCCCTTCCTTCCTTTCAGTGACGAAACCGTCGAGACACGACAGCTAAGCAATAGTTCATGATAAAAAAAATTTCACAAATCGGAACCTCATTATTACGACCTGCCTCACATCCCGAAGTAATTCTGCCCCAAAATGTGGTGTCCCCATCATGCCCAAGGGACGTTTATAGGGATAGCGGAACGGACTAAAATGTATTGTGACAATACCCAACCTTGGTTGCAAAGGTCGCCGGGAACGACAACAGTTGCCGAACACCACTTTTCAAACTATTTTTTTGTATATGTACATAAAGAAACCATACCCCGTCTGTCGAGGTGATTTTTTTTTTATATATGTAGAAACACCAAATGTCGTTTTTCAAAGTTATTTTTCTAATATAGGCTATGCAAGCAAAAAAAATATATTTTTCCACGCTGGTTATGTATATATTTAAATATATCAAACACCGCTTTTCAAATTGGTTTATGCATGTATGTATATAATATATATATATATATATATATATATATATATATATATATATATATATATATACATATATATGTAAATTTTTACCTAATGGATCCATGGTTTGAAAATCAAACCAATTCGAAAACCAGTATGAAAACAAAAGGTCATATCACGCGTACTGTTAAAGAAAGTATATATATATATATATATATATATATATATATATATATATATATATATAGACATATATTATGTGCACATATATCTGTGTGTGTATGTAAAGAAAAGACTGATAAAAGTGAAAACACCACTTTCATACAAAACTTACATATTCGAAATAGCTTTAACGAATATTGAAAAAAAAAATCAGGTAAAAAAAATGAAAAAGTGTCGTTACGTAATGAGAACATGTAACCTTGTCCCATTGTCTTGTCAGTTTGTTTGTCTCTACCTATGCCCATCTGTGTGTGTGTGTGTGTGTGAGAGAGAGAGAGAGAGAGAGTCAAATGTAACATACTTTTAAGATAAATACAAAGACCGTCGACTTCGAATTTCGAAAAGGAGAGAGAGAGAGAGCGAGAGAGAGAGAGAGAGAGAGAGAGAGAGAGAGAGAGAGGAAAGGACATATGGCAATAAAATCAGAATATTTTCCCTTGATAAATTACTCACGTCTGTGAGCGTTTGGGGAGAGAGAGAGAGAGAGAGAGAGAGAGAGAGAGAGAGAGAGAGAGAGAGAGAGCATCAAATACTACATTTGTGGTCAAAATGCATTACCATGCAGTTTACTAGTTCAACTTATTATGCTCAGGAGTGAGATGCAACAGTTTCTGATGATCCCCGTCTAGTCCGGCATTGTATAATCGTGTGGTCGCATGCAGACAATTTTAAATACGTTAAACCACATGTACACACACAACACACACACACACACACACACACACACACACACACACGGGACCGTTTCTTTAAAATCCATTGTGCCCCTGTTGATCTAGGTAGTGAATTAAGTACCTGGTAGGTAGTCAACAAAATCCATTATATACTTTCTTTAACAGTACGCGTGATATGACCTTTTTTTTTTCATACTGGTTTTCGAATTGGTTTGATTTTCAAACCATGGATCCATTAGGTAAAACTTTACATATATATGTATATATATACATACATACATATACATATATATGGAGACCTTACCTTACCTTACGTTACAGCTCGTTCGGGTTGCCCCAGGTCCCTCAGTGTGGGGCACCTCTACAGAGAGAGGAGAGAGAGAGAGAGAGAGAGAGAGAGAGAGAGAGAGAGAGAAAGTAGAACCATTAGCACTATAAACTAAAACACTATAAACAAAATTGAAAACCCCTTACAAGCACTTCAAAGCGAAAAGAAATAAAGGTTCATAAAACCTGCATCTGCGTCAAACGAAGGTCTTTTGAAACAATTATCGAGTTATTCCCTTCTCTTACTTTTCTTTCAAGACAGAAAAGAAAGCCTTCGAGTGGAAAAAAAAATAAAAACAAGAAAAAGATTGCAAATGGATTCTTTTTCGTCTCGTAATCCAGGTAGCACTCATGAATGGTTCTCAGATTACCTATTGCTCGACACAACGGCTCAATTTGTTTCTTTCGCTTTCTCTTTTGTTTATTGGGTAATTTTTTGCGTAGTTGTCAAATTCTGCGAATGGCAGGACATTATAATATCTGGCAAAAGATGATAATTGATATAAAAGGAATTATTAAGTCTATGAATATTAATAACCTTGTTTGAATTCGGATCACGAATTTAAAAAAAAATATATAAAAATTTTACTTTTCTATTTCCAGGTAGGAACATATTATAAGGTTTACCTCTTATACATACATACGCGCGCGCGCACACACACACACACACACACAGAGGCCTAATAAAGTAAAATAATTTGCGAGATTATGAATTTAAATGATTTGCGAGATTATGAATTTAAGATTGAACAGAACATTACGATCGACGGACAAGAGCAATAAAGATATGAGAGAGAGAGAGAGAGAGAGAGAGAGAGAGAGAGAGAGAGAGAGAGAGAGAGAAAGCATGTTAACATGCATGGTCACATCAATGACTTGTTTGGTACAGCAGAGAAGCCTTTCTTATCAGTCGGACAGGTACCGCACAGGAGTGGTTTAACTCTAAGCACAAAGTAACCAACAGGCCTGATAAGGTGGAACAACATAGTCTCCGGCAATAAAGGCGACTACTCTGAAATTCCTCTTTTTCCTAAAAGTTCTTTATAAAATAAAATGCTATTTGTTCTGCCTTAATCAGTAGCGCCTGTATTTCAATTATGAATAATTTTTTCCTTTTTAAATTTAAAAATGCAAAAATACTTACGAATGAAATAAGGTCCACTGACAGGGATTCTAACACTAATCAAGTACAAAATGCGGTGCCAGACGTACGATTTAGCTAATATAAGCTTAAACAAAATAAAAACTACACAAGCTAGAGGGCTGCAATTTAGTATATTTGATGATTGGAGGGTGGAAGACCAACATAGCAATTTGCAGCCCTCTTGCCTCAACGATTTGCAAGATCTGAGGGTGGACAAAAAAAAAAAAAAAAAAAAATGCGGACAGAAAAAAGTGTGGACGGACATACAAAGACTTCTCAATCAGTTTTTATTTTACAGAAAACTTGAAGAAGACTTAAAGTCTTGATTTGAAATAGATGCAAGAAATGCTTCGATTCTGAGACTCTAGTTGATATATCTCAAATATAATAGGACAATATTATAGATAATGTTATTCGAAATAAAGAACATATAAATTAATAGAATAGAAGATAGATTGAAGGCCAAAGACCCAGCGCTGGGACCAATGAGGTCATTCAGCACTGAAAGGGAAATATATAGTAAAAAATGTTTGGAAGGAAGAAAGAGAATATGAACGGAGGTACGGTCAAAGGAATAAAGGGGTTTCAGCTAGGGTCCGAAGGGACGCTGCTAAGAGACTTACGTAACGCCTACAGTGCACAGCATGAGGTGCACTGACGATACTAATCCCAAACGGGGGTACCTAAACTAAATTTCTGAAGATAATCTACTTCTTACACGGTGCCACAACTCAACAAGAAATAAATCCATTGACGAGACACAAACGCACAAGTTTGCCTCTCAGTCGTATTTGATTTTTATTGGTTGTTTGTACGTGTTTTTACGTTGCATAGATATAGAACCAGTGGTTATTCAGCAACGGGACCAACGGTTTTACGTGACAAACCACGTCGAGAGTGAACTTCTATCACCAGAAATACACATAGCTGACGCCTCAGTGGAATGCCCGAGAATCGAACTCGCGGCCACCGAGGTGGCAGGCCAAGACCAAGCCGACCACGCCACTGAGGTGCTGCAGTCGTATTTGAGGACATAAAATCTTTGAGGAAGCTGAAGAATTTCAGCGCAGACAGACTTTAAAAATGGCGTGAATTTTATATTGCAATGCCTATTTAATCACTTCGTGAATCTCTCAAAATATGGCGAGAGAAAAGTTTTAAGAATTTCATTCCTTATTTCCCTTTTTTTGTTTTCATGATTGTATAGCTTCTGTAATTATGCGGATGGTTATGTTAATTTAACGAAGGAAGTGATACGATTTTAATTTCTTATCATCTTTCTTTTTTTGATAACTGTATAGCTACTGAAATCATATGTAAAACTATGTTAAGTCAATAGTTTTTAATCTTTCTTTTTTTATAACTGTATAGCTAATGAAATCACATGAAAAATCATGTTAGTTCAATAAGTTTTTTTATCTTCTTTTTTTGATAAAAACTGTATACGCTAACTGATAATCATAATGAAAAAAAAATTATTTTAATTCAATTATTTTTATCTTTCTCTTTTTGATAACTGTATAGCTACTGAATTTATATGAAAAACTATGTTAATTCAGTTATTTTTCCATTCTTTTTTTTTTTATAACTGTATAGCTACTGAAATCATATGAAAAATTATGTTAATTCAATTATTTTTATCTTTCTCTTTTTGATAACTGAATAGCTACTGGAATTATATGAAAAATTATTATGTTAATTCAATGTTTTTAAGCTCTCTTTTTTTTATAACTGTATAAGTACAGAAATTATATGAAAAATTATGTTAATTCAATTATTTTTATCTTTCTCTTTTTGATAACTGAATAGCTACTCGGAATTATATGAAAAATTATTATGTTAATTCCGTGTTTTTTAGCTCTCTTTTTTTGATAACTGTATAAGTACAGAAATTAAATGAAAAATTATGCTAATTCAATTATTATGATTGAGTATGATTAGAACGGCTGCATAAGCAGGTAATCTCATCTCGGAATAGATGGTAAAGGCAAACCTACTCAATAGTCAGCGATTCAAGTCGACAAAAAGTACATTTGTCTTTATAATAATAATAATAAGAATAATAATTATAATAATAATAATAATAATAATAATTCTTGACTCTCACAATGATCGTTCGTAGGACTTATTACTAAAACAGATGATCAGAAAAAGATAAAGATAAAAAAGTTAGAGAGCTAAATAGGAAGAAACCAGAGGGAAAGAATAAAGAGTAAAAGGAAGCAAAGAAACTGGGGGCAGAAGGGTTGCTGCAAAGTACCATTAGAACTGCCTACAGTTAGCCGCACAATGCTGAATGTAGGCAGTGCCCCCCAAATTTTCCTAGCTAGACTTCGTTTAAATAAAAGTAAAAAAAAAAAATCAAGAAATAGAGACGAATTAAAAAAAAAAACATCACAAGAAGGTTAATGAACAGAACATAATATACTAGAATATAGAATTTAGGCCATAGGCCAAGCCCTGGAACCTAAAAGGTCATTCAACGCTGAAAGGGAAATTGAGAATAAGAAGTTTAAAAGGAATATGAATATATATATGTATGTGCGTCAGGAATAATCCAAAACAATCACGCGTGGAACAGATATAAATTTATGACTCGCATCTGAATCGAAACCAGGTATGTATACGTCTGTGCGCTTGCGTGGTATTAAGGAAATTAGACAAGAGATAAATGTAATCCAATTATTCACAAGAATGACAAACAATCCCTTGTGCTGACACGTGCTGCAGAACGCATCCCTTCTACAGAAATTCAGAAACGCCTCTAAGAACAGCACAAAGCACTATATAGCTATTTCTACAGGAAGAGAATCTTCCCTCCTCTGTGGGACACTACTGTTTGACAGCCCTTTCGAAAGTTTCCGAAGGTGACATCTGCCACCAGATGAAGCGACACCTTTATTAAACAGAAGTGACAAGATATTACAAAAGAAAGAATTCCATATATCTAACGAGGACACTGACAGGATTAGGAGCCTATATCATGGTTAGTTTACAATAAGACGAGCAGAGTTCCCACATCTCATGTGATGTTGGCAAGAGGTTAACAGTACAATGATAAGGGGCCAGCAACCACATTCCAAAAGATTTTGTGCCAACATTCTACAAGATATAAAAAAAAAAAAAAAAAAAAAAAAAAAAAAATATATATATATATATATATATATATATATATATATATATATATATATA
This sequence comes from Macrobrachium nipponense, assembly GCF_015104395.2. Lineage (NCBI taxonomy): Eukaryota > Metazoa > Arthropoda > Malacostraca > Decapoda > Palaemonidae > Macrobrachium > Macrobrachium nipponense. The sequence goes on from NC_061108.1 coordinate 7,914,858, forward strand.
TATTTCTCCATGGCTTCTTAAAAGAAACTATCCTCCCCATAACAAAGTTGCTACAGAGGAAGAAAGTAAGACACACGTCCACATCACGTTCAACCTTCGAGTGTCGCCTCCAGGGTTAAAGTCGCATCTTGACAAGAGTTCCCAACTCAGCAGGCATTTTCTGTCTCCCTGTTTTTCTACCTCCCAACACACGTGGATAATAATAAACCATTTTCATCCTCACGGTGTCTTTTCTTCCATAGGCACAAAATTATCACAGCTCGAAACAGGCTAGGTGGAAAATTTTTCCTTGCGGATTCCAGCTTCTGTTGCTACGAAATCAACAGCCACAAAACGCGTGTATATGCACACATACATACCTACACACACACGCACACACACACACATATATATATTTTATATTATATATATTATATATATATATATATATATACATATATATATGTAATATATATCTATATATATATAATATATATATATATATATATATATATATATATATATTGTATATATACATATAAATATAAACACTTAACGATATGCATGTATGAGTTGGTTCGTCCGTGCATACGTGGCCGTATGCTTGCATGCATATTAATCTAAACAAAAAAGAAAGTTATTTGTCAATAAAGGTATCATCTGATAAGTCATATGTGACCCAGGATTTTTAAACAATGGTATATATATATACGCAATGTTAGCCTAGAATAATCTACGCGTCTGCCGACTTAGGAAAAGACAATGCAGATTTCACGGTTTCTTGTTTTCAAAAGCAGCATCTCTTATTCTTCTCTCAGAAATTTTTTGAGAAATAACGAATGGTTTCACACGCAATAACAAACTGTGACTGAGGGTAGGTTTCTTCCTAGTTTTATCTGCTAATTCTACCAATGGCATTAGAGCACAGTTCACAGTCATGCTGTTGCCAGTTGCCCTGTGTCTACACACAAAATCCCAATTTTTGCTGTCCCATACTTTCATCCAAAATCAAACACCGCCCATCTGTTAAACCTCTACAGAATTTAAAAGTAATAAACCTCGACAGAATTTAAAAGTAATAAACCTCTACAGAACTTAAAAGTAACAGAGTCCTGGGAGAAGGGAAATCCTCTTCGCAAACATGGTCTAAAAGGTGTAATCCTGTACACGGATGTTCCTTAAAAAAGAGCAAAAACTGTAGGAAATGAACTACGAGTGCAAATTTGATGAAGATAATCATTCTTTGGTAGTGTAATCGAATGACTGGAAAGTGAAATTGGTTTCTCTCCTTTCCCAAAATGGTGTCAGTATTACGAAGTGATATCAACGCATATCACCAGCAGCTTTATCTCCTGAACTCTGGCAGTTAAGGGATGAAGTTTAACATTTTTACGCTAATACTCCATGTTGCAAAAAAAAAAAAAGAAAGAAAAAAAAAACTTTTTTATGTATGAGTAAATTCACTCATGCAATGGAATTTTTTTTTTTTTTTTTTTTTACGAAGCTCTCTTGTATGATGGGGTTTATACTTATATGCAATGACAATTTTTTAGTAAAATCATATCGATAAAATACGACTCTCTTTCCCATATGCCTACTAAAGACCTCTATGGCGTATTGTCAGCCCATAAAATTGGGAAGAATGATTAGTACTTATATTTTAAAGAGTGATTGAAAAGACAAATTTTTGATATGATGAAAGATGAAGAATGGATTCATTGGAATGGAAAACATCCCTGAAAAGGGAGTATTGTCATTTTCAAGTGTGAATCGGCTGTTTTTGCAACTGATAACTGTAACGGGAAAACCACATTTATAATGAACCTGCTCAAACACAGCATTAATAAAACCAGATCGACTTTTTCAATGCCAACCTAAAATGACTTTGAAGTTTGGAAACAGATCCCATTCCAGCCAAAACGAAATCACTTAATTAATCAACAGTTTCACCCTTTCAATGTCTGCCATAACGAACCCCACTACAACTGAATCGAAACCAATTAATTAAGCAACAGCTCCACCGAAGGAGGAACACCAACGACCCCTGGCAATTCGTAACACTTACCATATCGTAGTCGTTTATCTAAGTCTTCTCCCGGGGTTTTTTTACCCTCATCGTCTTCCCATTGAGTTGGTTTCACTGAATGGGAGTTGGTTTCACTGCGTCAGGAGAGCCATGGTCTTCTGCTGTCTGTCTTCTTTACCACTTTTTAATAATCCATGGTAAACCGCGGAGAGCTTTCCAAAACGCAGCTGGAGGTAGAGGGCGGTTCGCTTTCAGCAGGCAGCTTTTTCTGACCCTCCTCGAGAACCAACAACTGGTTATTTCCATAGTCTCGAGGGCCAGTGTACATTTTGGGGGACCTCTGGCAACATGCTAACTGTCACGGACTATCAGGCAAAGGTCAAAGAAGAGTCGTCAACGAACTGGACGTCACTGACTTCAGCGCTTCGCAAACTTTTAGCTCCGCCAGTTAGCCAAACATTTTCTATTTCAAACCTTCGAGTAGTAGTACAGCAGCTCCCTCGCATGAAAGATATTCCAAGAAAACTAAGAAATGGACGCACACCTGGCTCCCTTTTTGGAAATGAACAACCACTGAATGTTTTGGGATTAAATGACAAGCGTGAGAGCACAAGTGGACGAAATGCCCGTGACCCGAAGGTATTTCTTTTTCTTTGAAAAAGTTACGGCGGCGCCGATCGTCGGCCGCGCGAGCGAGAATGTGTGAGCGAGCACCAGTCACCGAGATGCGCGGAGTTCCGAACTGATCACCACGAAGGCAAGTGGGCGACTGAGGGTGCCAGCCAACACTGACATACGCATCCGTGACGTCACGCCTACAAACACAAGGTCGCGTTCACTTTCTGTAATTGGGTACTTAGGAACGGTTATACGAATCACTAACGCCCAGCAATTGATTTAACTTGACCCTCACCCCCGTCCCCGCCCCCCTCTCTCTCTATGCCTAGCCCTGCCTCTCTCTCTCACCCGACCATCTCGTTAATGATGATGAGGAAAGTTTGTCTCGAAGGGAATCCATTCCATTTCGTTGATCGTCCGTGACAGAGAATGGGGTTTGGTTTCTGTGACAGTTATTTTTTTTTTTTTTTTAGGGGCTTGTGGTGGTGTCGCGAGGGAAAGAACGGCGCCATAAGCCACGGAGGAGTTCATTCATGCTCTCTAGGGCCTATAGTATACACCCGTAATGCAGCAGGAGAAGCCGTTCCCGCTAAACATAAAAGAGTTCGCGTCGTATTTCATACCTCGTTTCCCGCGCCATCTCTGCCGTGAAAACAATTATTCTCTGGAAGGAAATGTCTCGCAGCGTTTAAACTCCATTCGTTCGGTGGTTTCGGACATAGTGACGTTGTAATTAAATGCATTGCAATGGAACAAGGGATAACAAAGTATTCAAGAAAAGGAAACTGACGTGGATAATTGCGAAAGTTTAACCGAATGGGAATACATAATAATAATCTTAATCTAAAGGAGTTAAGAAAAACGAATACAAATGGTCTGTAGTCATTTAATTATTTATTTGATTTTATATACGTATGCAGTATATATGCAAACATATGTACACTTATAAATATAATATATATATTAATATCATAAGTATAAATAAATTTGTATGCTACTTATGAGAGCATAACTCCAATATGTTTTCTGATAAGTTCACCATCTTGTTCGTCTGCTAAGCATTAGACAGGCTATATATATAATATTAATATATATTATATTTATATATATATATTATATTTATATATATAATATATAGTATAGAGAGAGAGAGAGAGAGAGAGAGAGAGAGAGAGAGAGAGAGAGAGAGAGAGAGAGAGATTGGATATATCAAGCAGATTGTGGCAAAGCTTTAAATTGCCAACAAAGGATTCAC
>NC_061108.1:7923735-7928735 GCF_015104395.2 Macrobrachium nipponense
AAATTTTACCCTCAATTTTTAATTCCAATAAAAGTTCTTTATTCTCGGTAGCATCATTTTGTTGTACAACAGTTTTACCATCAATTTTCAATTTTCAACAAAAGCCCTTTATTCTCAGCAGTATTATTTTATTTGCCTGCCTTTGTACAGCAATTTTACCATCAGTTTTCAATTTCCAACAAAACCCGTTTATCGTTAGTAATATCATTTTGTTAGTAATATCATTTTGTTATATAACCAATTATCGATTTTAAGCAAAACTCCTTTATTCTGAGTATCATCTCTTCACAAGAATAACCGCCCCCTTCCCCATCTCTTAAATCTAAATACCAACTTTTATCTCACTCTCCCCCAGAGCTTCCACTGGGGTTATTGAAAAGCCTCGGGGGGACAATCTCCGAAAGCTCCCTTTAAAAGGGCCTAAATTCGGGGGTGGGGGGGGGAGAGGGGGGGGGAGGGCACCTTTCATCGACCTATTTTTACCCTACCACTGCGGCCTTCCTCAATATGGCTCTCTTGCAGCGGAGAGGGAGTTACAGGGTACTCGATGAAATATTGGTGTCGGGAGCTGCAGGTGGAGGCAGAACAACGCCGAAGATTTTCGAAGCAGTCTTGACTGTGCTACTGTTAACTGTGCTACTTTGTTTACAAAATTTCATACTTGTTTTTACAGAAATATCGGAATAACTTCCTTTATCGCTTTTTAAGACAGCGCGAGACATCATTAATGAAATAAGGGCTTCGTTCAGAAAGGTTTCCATAAACCTTTTTTATTAGTTAATTAATTGTGGAGGCTGTGATATCCTATCTTATTTATTTACAAAGGTATCTAAATTTTCTTCTTCAAAGTTTTTAACCCAGTGAGAAACACCATAAATAAATAAGAAAAACAAAACTTTACTTAAAAAAGGTTTCCATAATTTTTTAAAAAGGTTTTATGGCAAAAATGTTAACATAATTTTCCAAAACGCATTCCATAATTGCGTTATTTGTTACTTAACTATGCTGTCAAGCGTCTATTTATAATTCGTGGCGTTTCTCATGCATAAACTACGGTTGTCTCAACGTAAAAATTATCAGTCGCTGATATGCTGCTCAAATTTGGAGATCATATGTTAAACTACAATCTTCTTGCAAAGGTATAGCTCTAATGTATGGAGGTGAAGTTCGATACTGCATACGAATAGCAGCAAGGAGTTTGAAGTGGTTGAGATTAGTGACTGTGTACTGTATGCGTCGTTAGAATAAATTTCAAGGATGAAAAATAGAGAAATACTCAACTGTAAAATAGTCAGCAAAACTTATAAGGTGCATTAGAGTATTCAGAGGATGATCGGTCAAGTATAGGGAACGACTCTTCACTGATTGTGCATGTAAACGCTATTCTATAAAGGGGACCTAGATATGATTTAAGGCAATAGCTTTCATATACTGAATAATTCCCATTAATTCCCTTGAAGGGAGGAGAGGTTTGTTATGCGGAAGATCTGGTGGAATGTGCTTTATGTATAAAGTAGTGTATTTTTTTTTATTAAGTTTAGTAATCATTAAAACAATTGTTTCTGTAAACATGTATCATCCGTAAGTCGTACGTGCCATTGTTTGTTGCATTAGAGAAGCATTAAAAGGATTCAAAGCCCAAGAAATGAATGTACGATTGACGGAAAGATCATTTTACAATATTTGCAATACCCCAATCAGGAAATAAATATCAGGGTGACCTTACTATCAATGTAACGTATTCACTAATAAATACAGCACTTACTGCTTCGTAAAAATAAATTTTAATTTGCTGTGTATTGCGTCCTCGACCCCAAGGAAATCGTCTAACAAAATCACAAGAAGCCATTGAGTGCTGACACTATCTCAAGGAAGTCGCAGAGCTTAGGCGTTTCAGTAATTTTTTTTTTTTTTGCGGGGGAGGGGGGGCGGGGGGGGGGGGGGGGCGGGGCTATCTAGGTATACAGTACGGGGCTTTCATTACCATTATAATATATATAATATATATTATATATAGAGATAATATATAATATATATATACTATTAATAAATATATATATATATATTTTAAAAATTAAAATATATATATACACAGAATATATACATTATACACATAATTAATACATAGTAACATATACATATATATACATATTACATATTATATATATCTATACAATTATATATTTACATTACAATATATATATGTATATATATATATATATATATATATTATTAATATTATATCATATATATATATTACATAATATACTATATTAAGAAATAAGAATAGTGCTCATGTTTTGACTTCGGATTATTGATCTCAATTGCAGGCCAAACGGGTTGGGCAAAGGGTAGCGAAAATTCAAGTATTGTTATTTCGTTTCTGAAAGATGTTTGTATATTTCGTTAATATTTGGAATTTTTGAATCTATTCTTGCCAAAAATATTTTACAGTGTTTTAATTTAGCATACCATTACAACAACAATGTAAATATAAACATAAATTAAATTTGCTATAAATAATACACATATATTTAAAATATTACAGATATAATATAAGAAATATATATATATATATATATATATATTAATATATATATTAGATATATATTATTAGACATATATATATATATATGTAATATATATATGTATATATAATATATATATAATATTATACTATACATGTTTATATATATATGTTACATATTATATAACAGATATATATAATTATTTATATAATAATATTATATATATATTATATTTATTATACTATATTATATATTTGCAAAATATGTTAATATATTATATGTATATATATATTATAATTATATGTTTATATATGTATCATTTAAATATATGTATATTATATTACAGAAATTTTATATTATATTTAACCATGTATTGGTATGTCATTGCACTAAAAACACTGTAAAATATTTTGCAAGAAGATTCAAATTCCAATATGAAAATATACAAACATCTTTCAGAAACGAAACAATACTGAATTTCGCTACCCTTCCAACCCGTTGGCCTGCATTGAGATCATAATCCGAAGTCAAAACAGAGACACTATTTCTTCTTATAAAGTGGGGAAGCTGAAAAGAACCGCGGCAGACTCTGCTGGAACCCAGTTTCGTTCTGTGAGAATTGCATACAAAAGATTAATATTAAAACATGTTGCGGCTGGCCTCGCTTCGTTACGTTTGCCATTTATGCAACAGAATTCGGGGGGCGAAATATTTCAAGTTGAAAGTTACTGTCCAACTTGGCACTAGGAAAAAAAAAAGTTTCCTTTGCATATAGCAAAATTCATTTGAGGGATGTTTCTGTAAGGAACGCAACCATTGCATCATGTACAAGATTCCCGGATGAAAAAAGAAATGTTACACTGCAACATGCAAGACTGCATTCTCTCTCTCTCTCTCTCTCTCTCTGTTTGTCTGTGCCATGGTCTAGCCTGTTGTTGAATTCAATAAGCCTTTACGGTCAACAAGATTTTTAAAACATGTAACTTATCACGTTATCATGAAAGGGCAAATTCAGGTGTGCTTTGCTCTCATTATATATATATATATTATATATATATATATATATATATATATATATATATGATATATAGCTATATATGTATATATGTTATATATATATATATATATATATATATATATATATATATATATATATATATTGCATAATCTGGTATACAGCGAATCTTTACAAGTGTATGATATATCCAATAATGTTAAATTTAAATCTGTATTAAAAATTTAATGTTTCTATCTAAAGTAATTCTCGTTAGAATCCCACTCACCTGTCCACCTCGGGAAATAAGGGTGGAAAAAATGTACATGATCTGTATTTATATGAGAAATATGCTTAAAATACATACTTAAAATAAATTAGGTGATTGAGAACATCAGTATGGAATCAATGTAAACCTTTGATAACGGTAAACAGCATCAATAAAATTACTTTTCAAATATTACAGGAAAAAACTCTTCCAGTTATAGAAAACTCCTATGAGAACCGTCATTAAATAAATTTTGAGTATATTACCATAAAACATGTCTATCAAAGTATTTTAATTACGACACATGAATTACCACACCAAAAGCCCCGAAACACCAACACGTTTAAAAGTTATATATGTTCTTATGAAGAACGAATATAATTAGTGACTGGTACCTACCTACAAAGCGGTATTCACGCATATCCAAACCTTTTATTGCTCAAGTATTTAATAAACGTTTCAGCTGGTCCCGGAACAAAGTAAAGCGTAATTAATATGACTGCACCTATATCGATATCAAACTAGTTAAACAAGGGATCTGGCGCTAAAATATCACTCTATGAAAGTGATGCAATATTTCATATTCCCACGTAAATGACGACCTCCTGCCTACAAAGGTGATTTGGAATGAAAGGATATTCACCCTAACTATTAATAAAGAATATCGTCCTTTGCTCTCTCTCTCTCTCTCTCTCTCTCTCTCTCTCTCTCTCTCTCTCTCTCTCTATATATATATATATATATATATATATAATATATGATATATATATATATATATATATATATATAATATATATATATATATATATATATACATACATATACACACACACACACATATATATCATATATATATATATATATATATATATATATATATATATATATATATATATATATATTATATATATATATATATATATATATATATATATTATATATATATATATATATATATATACTTTATACCAACATTTACTTATCGATACGAGAGTAGTATATACTCTTAGCACTTATGATCATCTAGATTTTCAAATAACCTACATCTAAAAATATGCATATTCGAGTAAAATAAATCCTGATGTATCTATGACATCCCTCATTAGGGAATACCACTCACATTGGCTTATGTTTGTTTTTGTTTGTATAGTGTTTTTACGTTGCATGGAACCAGTGGTTACTCGGCAACGGGACCAACGAATTTACGTGA
>NC_061108.1:7931235-7946235 GCF_015104395.2 Macrobrachium nipponense
AATATTCTCTTTCTAAATAGTTAATTAGACATTATTCTCGAGGGTCGTCAACTCTTTTTTTTTTCCTTTGCAAATGCATTACAAGATTAACTAGGGGATTCTGACCCAAACTCTTCATTTGAGAAGTCATCAAAGGAAAGCCGGAATCAAGGTAAGAACAAAAAAACAAAGAAATATGACTGAAATTTATCATTAAAGTATATAGTCAAGATGATGATTATATGGCGCGTGTCTGAGTGCAGCAGACGTTTTCCTTAAGTATACAGAACAAGGTGAGAGTCACGAATAAAAAGAAATAATAACTGAATGTACTCGAGGCTGAAGTGGAAGCAAGCTACCATTAACGGCAAGAGGTTTTAGGATGAGTCTGAAGGAGTTCCTTCAGTTCTTCATTTCTATGTTACCTATGTACTATTCCCTCATTCCTAAGTTGCTTAAGTCTAGTGTTCTCTCCATAATGCGGTACTAATGTCATGTGTTCCCTCAATCCTATGTTACCTAAGTATAGTGTTCCCTCAATCCAAAGGAAACACAGGACTTTAGTGACATAGGAATGAAGGAATATTTTATTTATCAAGCTTTTGTTTTCTATATCCAATTCTGTATTATACACGTAACGACACAATAATATTCTTGGACTTAAAGACCAATTAATCTGTTATTTCCATAAGTGCAAAAATCCTAATTTCGTCTTACTCCAAACCGAGAAAAATTCCGGTGTTTGTGGGTCACAGAAGTTTTCTCTCTCTTATTTGTGTCGTAAAGTTTTAATGCAACGAGGTAACCTTTTTGGACAACTTAAGCTGACCGCGACCTTTTGACCTACAAACATTTTGTGCAGGTCATCCTCATTTTCAAAATCAGGATGCTGTAAAAACTGTAGTTTCATCTCTCTCTCTCTCTCTCTCTCTCTCTCTCTCTCTCTCTCTCTCTCATCTCCAGACGACTTTTTTCTTTTACTAAAGATCTCTTATATGTGTTACCGTGTATTTTCTCAATTGGTAATTTACAACCGTCTATATATAACTTCCTACAGTTGATTAACTATCAGGTAAATATTGTAATGCCTACGTCACCATAAGAATAATGTTTCACTTTTATTACACAACCATCGTCAAAAGGTTGAATCTAATGCTCCTTCTAGTCAGGTGAGTGTCATGGTCTTTGGTACACCTACGTACATATACATACCAATATATTTATACATATATTTATACACAGACATATATACATAATGTGTGGATAGAGAGAAGAGAGAGAGGAGAGATAGAGACGAGAGAGAGAGAGAGAGAGAGAGAGAGAGAGAGAGAGAAGAGAGAGAGAGAGACTATTTAATGGAAAATGAAACCACTACTTTAAAAATCTTGGTATTAATTGCTAAATTAACCATAAAATGTCATATTGCTTTCAACTCGAAAGCCTGAATTTGTATGGGATCAGGAAGCTCTTTGAAATGCATAACTTGTATGCTAATATATTCATAGAACGACACATTCGGTCTTTGTCGAATTTGAACAACAATAATGATACTCAAAAAAAAAAAAAAAAAAAAAAAAAAAAAAAAAAAAAAAAACAGGAATTCTTCCAAAAGATGTTACGATTCAGCTGATATTCATCCGAGTCATTCGCTGATGAAATTCAATGAAACGAAACCGTGGGCAAATTTCAGTTCATGTTGCATAACGCTTTCTCGACTCATCCAAGGATGGACAGTTGTACTGCATTACGATATCGCAAATACGGTCGTAAGTCCCATATGAAATACGTTCTTTCCAGGTCAGTTCGTTTTTTGGTGTTTTTTTATTATAAGCATTTTTTTCTTTGACACAGAATTACATCATGCTGATTTCTCTTTTCTACTCTCATTCATAATAGTATACTTATCGTCCACGATATATATTCATATTCTTTATATTAATTTTCCTTATCAAGCATCTTACTCCATATGCTAAAATAATATATTTGAATAAATTCAATCAAAGTATGAGGAAACTAATCTCTCTTGATGAGTCACGCCTTTAGGTAACATATCTCTCATTAATTAATCATCTGGTTACCATTAAGGTGTTTACTGCTGACCTTGCAACAGGTAGACTAGGGAGGCTGAAGAGAAAATAATTTACTTCAGAAAACAAATGTCAAATGATTCTTTCTAAACACTGGGTTTTCATGTGGTTTCACTCATTTCCGAAATAAGTATCATGACTGTATAATGGGAGTAGTTAAAACGTTAACATTTCTAATTTCATCTCACATAATATTGCGTAGATAGAAATTACAGAATGCCATTAAACACACAAACACAAATCAAAAATAAAGCATACAAATACAAAAAACGCGGTGCTAAAGCTGAGGTTGATTGAAAGATTATTAACACTCAATTAAGTCTATCAAATTAACGGTGACGTTCTTCAACCGAATATTAAGTTCATTTTGCACTCAGCCAATCAACCAACTATTAATGAGAATCTAATGGTGGACTGACTGAACTTGGGTCGTCCGTCGATAGTGAATAGACACACCTACCTGTTTTTTATATATATATATATATATATTTATTTGGGCACATGGGTTTTATGGTTTAGGTTGATAAACGTATTAACGTTGAATAGAATGAGTGAGATGATTTCCAAGCATTTTTGTAATAACAAACATGTGCATACGCACAATTGATATATGTATATACAACATAAAATGATTTATGTACACATATCTATATTGAATAGTATACATAACGTATATATATATATATATATATATATATATATATATATATAAATATATATAGATTTTATTATATATTAATAATATATATATATATATATATATATATATATATATATATATATATATATATATATATATGTGTGTGTGTGTGTGTGTGTGTGTGTGTGTGTGTGTGTGCGTGCGTGTGTGAGCCTATGTATTTTCGACATTTCATCACGAATCGTCGAGTAATTCTTTTAGACATTGTATTAATTTGGCGTAGCCGAAAATGACAGTGTTTATTATGGAAGACTACATCCACTGGAGTCTGAACTACTCGTGTCATGAATCTTGCTTTTTATTTATTATTTATTCACTACTATGTTTTTAAAGCCAAAAACAGCAACGACGAGCGATCGAAGCACCTATACTATATATACTTCCTGGAGGGGATCGCCGCTAGCATCCTTCGGATACATGGCTCCGGCTCTTGCTCGGTAATGAGGACATGACTGAATGCACACACACCACACACACACACACACACACACACAACACCTCATGTGATGGCAAACTCGCCATGTATTCACCGACTGGATAAGGGGAATGAGTATTACCGGTAACAAGGAATGTTCGAGGGTTTCACTTCCTGGAATGTTTGAGATTTAAGTAGTAATTCATATCATATATATATATATATATATATCATATTATATATAGATATTATTATTATATTATGATAATTTATATATATAATAATATTTATATATATATATATATATGTATGTATGTATGTATGTATGTATGTATGTATATGTATGTATGTATGTATGTATGTAGTATGTATAAGTATATACATTTATTTAAATGTAAGTCCTGTATTTATTATGCAGTTCCATGTATTAGTCAGAGAGAGAGAGAGAGAGAGAGAGAGAGAGAGAGAGAGAGAGAGAGAGAGAGAGTCCTGTATTTATTTATTTTTTTCCATTTATTTATTTATGGGAAACGGGAGAGTATTATTCATCATTAATCGGATTGGGACGAGACAGAACGACGAACGTAAAAGAGAGAGAGAGAGAGAGAGAGAGAGAGAGAGAGAGAGAGAGAGAATCAAAATTCTAATAGGGATGAATTAAAGCAACAATAAATCTCCAGTGGAGTTACGGCATTTTTGCAATATGAACCACCCACTGAATGAGCCTTCAGTGCAGACGTTCTGATGTAGCTACAAGCATACAAATGAGATACATTTCACGTATTATGAAAATGCAACAAATACATAAATCGCATCCTCATTAATGTAATTCAGTTTCCAGAATGTCTTAATGATTCTTCGAACTGCCGAACTGCGAGGGATTTGGTAATATCCAAATATTGATATATCTTCTGTTAATCCACCACCGCCGCCCCACCGTTGCGTTTCAGATGCTTTTGTTACATTTATTTCCATTAGTTTCTCGATGAATTAAATTTTGGATTTCGAGATCGTGGATCATACCAGGGATGATACATTATGCACCCTGCTGGAGTATATGATTTTACTCATTTATTCTTATTATTGAAGACTATGACTTATACACTCTTTGTAACAAGTTGAATATTTCCTCATTTTTACAAGGAATCTTTGCTCTCATAATTACGTTAAACAAAAATTCGATAAAAATAAATCAGTTACAACATTTCATAATGTTTATGGTCAGCCAAGTTAGTAAGCAGATAAGTGCCATAATTTTTTTTTTCTAAACATTTTTCATCAATTGAAAAGCTCAGCCTTAAAAGTCACTTCATAGGTTAAGCAATTTAATTAATTTTAAAGATCTAGCAAAATATATAAATCTTAGAGTCGATGACTTCGATCTTGACAGCAAAAACTCTAAAAGATTGAATTTTTATTCCATATTCTTAAATCAAAGACATCACATTTTGAAACTTTTAGTTTGTACACTAATCGATGAATCATTTTAATTATCCAATGGAATCATTTTATTGTAGTAAGCAATATCATATAATTTTAATTACACAATGAAATAATTTCAATTATGCAATGGAATATCTTAACAGTACCTAAAAGTACATAGTCACATCAACATACAGGTACTGAGAACCTTTCAAATTTGACATATCTTGGCCACGCTACCATGAAATCAACCACGTTTATTAATTATAGATACGCAAATAGAATATGTACCGCAACATTTGGCTGTCTCAACTTTGTATCAAATGTAGCATAAATTCTAGTATAAAATAACACCTGTATTAACATTTCATATGCAGTTACCTCAAAATAGTTATAATAGTAAAAGAAAAAAAAAATTTCAAATTTCATGTACGCAGCTGCTTTTGACATATGATACGAGCAAGAGTCTGTATGTTTAAGATATTTTTAATGAACAGTGATTAATTAGTTATAAGAATTGATGAAAAGACTACAAACAGACACATGCACACACACATATATATATATACATACATACATGATCATATATATATATATATATATTATATATATATATATATATATATATATTGTTACAAAGTGCCAAGTATCTGGTTACCATTTATCAATTATTGCCTCACCAAAAGCCAGACACCTGAACCCTCATAACACGTATTAAACGACTGAATACTCTAAAGGCAACAGTGATCCCTTAACACTTACCAGTATTGCAGAAAATCAGACTAAGTTCATCAAAACAGGTGTGAGGTAATCTTGTAAGTAATTAAATTAATCAAAGGGCATCACTCCATCAACAACTTTAAAAGTCTAAGTTTTCCCTGATTTCAGAAGTCTAAGTACTTCCCTGGTTCTAAGTCACTTCAAGTAAATTGAAGGAAAGCAAATCAATTACCACTCTATGTTTCCACCTAACATAAATATAATCACAATTAAATTCAAATATACTGGTTATAAATGAAAATACTTATTAAAATTTTAAATACAAAAATTTATTTTTAAACTCAAAATTTATAAGTGAAATTCACAATATCAGGGAAAATTACTGTCACTTGAAAACAAAGTAAAGTTTAATTAATTCTTGAATCAAATTAGGCAAAATTAAATCAAAATTAATTTATCACAAAATTCAAGAAAATTAATTCAATTGAAATTCAAAAGTGTTAGGCAATAATTGAAAATTTGACATTAATTCACAAGTGCTAAACAACAACAAAACTTGAAAAGAATTCTAAGTAAATGCAAATTAATTCACAAATGTTAAATTTAATTAAATGTGGAATGATTAAGCAATGAAAATAACTAAGTCAATTAAATTGTGAATGTAAATGAAAATACAAAATAAAAAGACACACTTCAATAAGAAAATGAACAAGTGCACAAACAGTGGAACAAACACAAACACAAAAAAAAACCAGCAATGTGTAAAAGTGTAAATCTTTTTCACTCAAAACCTTATAACCAACAGTTTTTACCAAACCTTCATAACCACCTGTTATTAGTTATTAGTTAACCAAACCATCATAACCATTAAATATTAGTTATTAGTTAATCACTGTTACTAACAATTATTAGTTATTAGTTAACCAAACACTTTTCCCATTAACTTTTAGTTATTAGTTAACCACAGTTCCTATCCGTTATTAGTTGTCACTAATAAAAATATAACACACTTTACCTTTTTGGTATACCAACTTCTTTCTTTCTCTTGTTGCAGCTTGTATATCACACTTTCACAAAAACCAAGCGCCGTTACGAAATAATGTTTGTTCAGATTCCACAAAAGAAACTCAATAACCACTAAATAAAACTCTAAGATATCAAATATGAAATTCTATGTTACGAGTGACCAATTTACGTTATAATCTCAATGATGTCGAGGGAGAGAGAGAGAGAGAGAGAGAGAGAGAGAGAGAGAGAGAGAGAGAGAGAGCGATCTAACCGCCTCGAGGTTCTGTGATCTAATGAAATCTTCTTCCCTTGCGAAAACTGGACAGGGCAGATATGATACAAAACGTTCTTGTCACGAATGCTTCCAGTAGCTTCGAAATCTGACGCAATCTTCATAAAGAAATGTGCAATCTCCACGAGGGACTTGGCAAAGACATACGCGTACAAGACGAGTCTGTTAAAAAAAAGGCGTACTCTACTCGATCGAAACGGAGGCTGAGCGACAATTAAGATTGACATGTTTTGATAACAATGCAAGAGTCGAGCTCGTTATCAAACGTGTTGATAGAATAGGAAAGCAAACGGATCTCGCAGACCCTCTAATCTTACAGTGTTGACATAAAAGTTGAACATTCGTAGTTTCGAACAGACAGAAAATCTCCCTCTTTTTACATTCTACGTTAATATATGTATATTCTTTTACATTATATTATGCGAAATCTGAACACACATTTTAAAACATCCTATTCTAAGCTATCTAGGAATCTGAAAAAATGTTACACAATCTACATGACATTTCAAAGAGGGGGAAACATTGCATTTTGAAAGTAGCAATATATAATATACCTCCCCGCCCAGAAAGATTTTTTATCACGGTGTTGAATCCAACGATTCGCAACGAGATAAATAATCAGCAACTATATTGTTTTTGCCACTAATGTGCTGCACTCTTAAGTTATACTGTTGCAGACACAATGACCACCTGGTCAGTCTTTGATTATGGTTTTTCATTCTCTGGATAAATGATAGTGGATTGTGATCAGACAACACTAAAATTTCTTCATTCCTAGGTCTATTCACATACACTTCAAATTTTTTCAATGCGGTGATTAAGGCTAAAGTTTCCTTCTCAATGTCGAGTATACTTTCTGATGTTTTTTCAATTTTGTAGACATGAAGCACACAGGATGGTAAATATTATTTTCATCTTCTTGAAGTAGAACAGCTCCAACGCCACAGTCTGACGCATCAACTTGTATCACAAATTTCTTGTCGAAGTCTGGAGCTTGAAGTACTGGTTCCTGAAGTTAAAATGGCTTTTACCTTCTCAAAGGATTCTTGACATTCTGGAGTCCAAATAAACTTAGCTTTGGGACTAGTCAAGTCTGTCAAGGGAGCTACTACGGCTGAGAAATTTGGGCAAAAACGACGATAGAATCCAGCCATCCCCAAAAATCTCTGTAGCTGTTTCCTGGTAGTAGGTGGGGTAGCCTTACGGATACCTTCTACATTAGGATTTACTGGAGCAAGAAGGCCTTTCCCAACTTCAAACCCAAGATACTGTACAGTTGCTTTTCCAAACTCACTCTTCTCTAAGTTGACTGTTAATCCTGCTTCTTGTAGTTTCTTGAAAACTTTCCTCAGAATCTTCAGATGTTCTTCCCACGTTGTAGAGTAAATCACGATGTCCTCTAGGTATACACCTACTCCTTCTATTGATCCTAGCAGTTGATCCATCACTCGTTGAAATGTTGCCGGTGCATTCATCAGACAAAACGGCAGAACAGTATACTGATATAGTCCAAATGGAGTAATAAAAGCTGACAGCAACTTGGCATTCTCATCTAAGGGAATTTGGTAATATCCTTTCAACAAGTCTATCTTCGAAACAAACTTGGCTTGCCCAATATTATCAAGTAACTGATCTATAAGAGGCAAAGGATAATTATCAGCCACACTGATAGAATTCAGCTTCCTATAATCAGTACACATCCTAAATGAACCATCTGGTTTCTTCACTAACACACATGGAGAACTGAAGTGACTTGAACTGGGTTCTGCTAATCCATGTTGCAGCAAATACTCAACTTCCTTCTTCAAAACATCTCGATGATATGGTGATAAGCGATAGGCTCTTTTCTTTACTTGAAAGGTTTTCCATCTTCTTGAATCTTGATTTCATGCTTGGTTAGATCAGTACGTCTAGGCACATCTGAAAAAATTTCTGGAAAACTTCTAATTACTTCACTTAAGTCTTCACCTTGTTCAACACTCAGATGTTTCAGTTTATCCTCCAAATTTTCCAAAATTGAAGAATTATTCATCTTGCTTGCAGCTCCCAATTCGTAGCCATCATCGTCTTCTGTAGATAAAGTTGTTTGGGTTACTGACAGAGTTTCAGTTTTAGTTTCTGAGAAATAAGGTTTCAAGAGGTTCACATGTATCTTCCTTTGTCTTCTTCTTCTTTCTGGTGTTTCAATCACATAAGTTCTACCACTTAACTTCTGAATTATCTTGTAAGGGCCTTGAAATTTATTAGTGAGGGGAAATCTCTTGACAGGTAAGAACACTAACACTTGTTGACCAACACTAAAACTTCTTTTCCTTTTCTCTTGACTCATTTTCAAGTTTTCTAAACAAGAATTTTCTAATCTCTTTCAACCTTTTCCTTAAGTTCTTCACATACTCTCCTTGGCTTTCCTCTTGATTTTCTTCCCAACTTTCTGCAAGAATCTTCAACAGTCCTCTCACTTCTCTTCCAAAAATCATTTCATTAGGTGAACATCCCATACTTTCTTGATAAGCATTCCTAACTTCAAACAACATTAATGGTAAACCAACATCCATTCTCTTCCTGACTCAGAACTACTTTGTCAGCATACTTTTCAATGTCTGGTGGAACCTTTCCAAGGCACCTTGAGTTTCTGGATGACAGGCAGTGGATAACTGTTGTTTCACTCCTAACAAATTCATCACATCCTGGAATAACTTTGAAGTAAAGTTTGTTCCTCTGTCACTTTGTACTATCTCTGGTATTCCAAACTTTGAGAAAAACTCCACAAGTTTTTCAGCAACTATCTTGGCAGATATGTTTCTAACAGGGATTGCTTCTGGATACCTTGTCACAGGACACATTAATGTTAACAAATACTCATTTCCTTTCTTTGTCTTCGGCAATGGTCCAACCATGTCTATAATCACTTTGCTAAAGGGTTCTACTCTAACTTTTATAGGTTGTAGGGGGGCTTTCTTGATGGTTTCATTCGGTTTTCCAGCTATCTGGCAGGTATGACACTCACAACAAAACCTGCTAACATCTTTGTGAAGTCCAGGCCAGAAAAAATATTTCATGATCTTCTCTACAGTCTTCCTGATTCCCATATGTCCAGACTCATGAGCTACTGCAACCACTTGCTTTCTCAATGGATATGGAATCAAAATTTGATGATATTCGCCCCATACAGTATCTCCTGGTATATATGTAGGTCTATACTTCCTCATCAGTAAACCTTCCTTCAGATAGTAACAGGTAGTTTGTTGCATCTTCTTTGATCAACAACTCTGAAGAACAAATCAGTTAACGAGTGCATCCTTCTTCTGCAAGTCATCATGCATCTTCTTCTTGTCAGCTTGACCCAACTTCAAGCATTGTGAATTCTCAATATCTGCTAACTCAGCTACTGTAGTTTCACTACTGTCTTCAGTAACACTTTGACTACTCGGAGTCTCTTCAGGAACATCAGGTTCTTCTTCTTCTTCGTCGTCGTCTTCTTCATCTTCTTGGGAAATCTCTTCTTGGTCAGCACTATGGGAAACTTCACTTCCCTGGAATAATTCTTCTAAGCACAAAGATCCTTCACTTGATCCTTCTTGGGTGTGTAAATCCTCAGTTTCTTCACTTGCACACAACTAGGAAACAGGTGGGGGTTATTCTTCTCCAAATCTAATGTAGGACTAATCCTCAATGGTTTGTCTGTCACTACAGGACAAGGAATAAATGGCACACCACCAACTTCATTCCCCAAAAGAACATGTATACCTTCCACAGCCAGTGAGTCCTTTACAGCAAAATCAACATTCCCTGTCACCAATTCACATGACAGGTGTAAGCGGCATATAGGAGTTTCTTCCTCTCCTCCTATACCCTTCAAAATAACTGAATCTCCTGTGAGACTCTTCTCCAACTGAGGGTGAGAACCACGTACTACCACACTATGGTTACTCCCTGTATCATGTAATATCTTGACTGGTACCTGCATACTTCCCTCTTGAGTTGACAGCATACCCTCATAGATATATGGCTTAAAAGCCTCCACACTGCTAAGCCACTCACTGCTTGAGGTAACAATTCCACTGGTTGCTAAATATTCAGCTTGTTTAGTTTCATTCTTCTCTGGAGTCTGATTCTTTCCCACACTGCTCTTCGTAGTTTGTTTCACCTGGTCACCTTTCACAACTTGACCAACTGGTTTTGACTGTTGTTGATTCCGGTAACACTCTTGACTGTAGTGTCCTGCTCTTCCACACTTGAAACAGACAACATTAGGTTTCTGTAACTGTCTTGAAAAACTGGATGAGTATTTCACATTAGTTTGCTGAGGTGTATTACCTTGTGTACTCTTGGTATTATCACTTGAAGGTTTCCCATTAAATTTGTTCCTGTTATTTGGATAAGACTTAAAACCTGGGCGTTGTTGACTCTGGTACTTGACATTGTAATTATGTTTACTACTGATTATATTATAATCTTTACTTAGTGTAGCAGCTTTGTCAAGTTTCTTCACTTCTCTCTCTCTTAAATAGGCTCTTATATGTTCAGGAATTCCCTTAAGGTACTGTTCAAGAACAAGTAACTCTTCTAACTCATCAAAAGTTTTAACTTTAGCAGCTTCTACCCAACGTTTGAAACACCTTCTCACTTTGTAAGCATAATCTAAGAATGTTCCCTTCTCATCTTTTCTTAAATTTCTGAATCTTTCATTGTAGTACTCTGGGGTCATCTGGTAAACTTGTAGCACACTGTGTTCAAGTACCTTGTAGTCTTTACACTGATCAGCTGTTAAGGCTAGATAAGCACTTCTCCCTTTACCAATTAAGACACTTTGTAACAAAACTGACCATTTATCCTCTGGCCATCCCATACCTGAAGCCACTTTCTCAAAGTGATCAAAAAACTCATCTGGAGCTTCTTCAGTAAACTTAGGGATTATCTTCTGTACTCTCACTACATCAAATACAGGGTCTTGATTACCTTGGTTAGGGTTAGACGGTGTTACAGGTAATGTGGATCTAGCTTTTATTAATTCCATTTCCCTTTCATGTCTATTAATTTCTCTTTCCTCTTCTATCCTTTCTCTTTCCTCTTCTGCTGCTTTTTCTTCTTCTCTTTCTCTTCTTTCTTGTTTTTCCCTGTCTATTCTTTCTCTTTCAGCAAGCATTTTTAGCCTAATCAAATTCTCTTCTGCTTCAATGCGTCTAAGCTCTAACTATGCATCACTTTTCTCTTTCTTTTCTGCTTGCTTATTTATGAGATCAGCACGTGCTACATTCAACAACTCTTGAGCCAATTCTAACTCATCTTCATGAATTATTCTACCAGAGTTTATCAATGATTCCATAGCAATACATCTTATTTGTGCCTTTACCATACTAGTAGACACATAACCACCACATGCCTCTGCTAAAGCGCTCCACTGTGCTTTAGTCAGAGTGGTTTCAGACAAAACTTGGATGGAAGGGGCTGCTAAAAATTCCTGAACCTTGAACTGAGCCATTTTCCTCTAAGTTATCAATTTACAATTCAATACAATAAATGCAAAACAAAATTATATGGTCACTCTCCTAACAAAATATATCCCTAACACCACCAGTATATTCTAGAGTGATAATGAAATCTGCTTCCCCGGGTCTCTGGGCACCATTAAACAATGTTACGAAGTGCCAAGTATCTGGTTACTATTTATCAATTATTGCCTCACCAAAAGCCAGACACCTGAACCCTCATAACACGTATTAAACGACTGAATACTCTAAAGGCAACAGTGATCCCTTAACACTTACCAGTATTGCAGAAAATCAGACTAAGTTCATCAAAAAACAGGTGTGAGGTAAGGTAATCTTAGAGTACTTAAATTAATCAAAGGGCATCACTCCATCAACAACTTTAAAAGTCTAAGTTTTCCCTGATTTCAGAAGTCTAAGTACTTCCCTGGTTCTAAGTCACTTCAAGTAAATTGAAGGAAAGCAAATCAATTACCACTCTATGTTTCCACCTAACATAAATATAATCACAATTAAATTCAAATATACTGGTTATAAGTGAAAATACTTATAAAAATTTTAAATACAAAAATTTATTATTAAACTCAAAATTTATAAGTGAAATTCACAATATCAGGGAAAATTACTGTTACTTGAAAACAAAGTAAAGTTTAATTAATTCTTGAATCAAATTAAGTAAAATTAAATCAAAATTAATTTATCACAAAATTCAAGAAAATTAATTCAATTGAAATTCAAGTGTTAGGCAATAATTGAAAATTTGACATTAATTCACAAGTGCTAAACAACAACAAAACTTGAAAAGAATTCTAAGTAAATGCAAATTAATTCACAAATGTTAAATTTAATTAAATGTGGCAATGATTAAGCGAATGAAAAACTAACCTAAGTCAAGTTAAATTGTGATGGACAAATGAAAAC
Organism: Macrobrachium nipponense; assembly: GCF_015104395.2. Lineage (NCBI taxonomy): Eukaryota > Metazoa > Arthropoda > Malacostraca > Decapoda > Palaemonidae > Macrobrachium > Macrobrachium nipponense. The sequence goes on from NC_061108.1 coordinate 7,944,269, forward strand.
ACAAAAATAAAAAAGACACACTTCATAAGAAAATGAAGAAGTGCACAAACAGTGGAACAAACACAAACACAAAAAAAAACCAGCAATGTGTAAAAGTGTAAATCTTTTTCACTCAAAACATTATAACCAACAGTTTTTACCAAACCTTCATAACCACCTGTTATTAGTTATTAGTTAACCAAACCATCATAACCATTAAATATTAGTTATTAGTTAATCACTGTTCCTAACAATTATTAGTTATTAGTTAACCAACACTTTTCCCATTAACTTTTAGTTATTAGTTAACCACAGTTCCTATGCGTTATTAGTTGTAACTAATAAAAATATAACACACTTTACCTTTTTGGTATACCAACTTCTTTCTTTCTCTTGTTGCAGCTTGTATATCACACTTTCACAAAAACCAAGCGCCGTTACGAAATAATGTTTGTTCAGATTCCACAAAAGAAACTCAATAACACTAAATAAACTCTAAGAAATATCAAATATGAAATTCTATGTTACGAGTGACCAATTTACGTTATAATCTCAATGATGTCGAGGGAGAGAGAGAGAGAGAGAGAGAGAGAGAGAGAGAGAGAGAGAGAGAGAGAGAGAGAGAGCGATCTAACTGCCTCGAGGTTCTATGATCTAATGAAATCTTCTTCCCTTGCGAAAACTGGACAGGGCAGATATGATACAAAGATATATACATATATATATATATATATATATCTATATATATATATATATATATATATATATATATATATATATATATACATAGAGAGATGAAAATTGCAAACAGCCATCGTAGCATTGTGAATTTTGGCCAAATTTTCGAGACCACATGTCTCATCATCAGGGCTGTAAAATACAAAGAATAAAAATAAAAAAATGAACTCAGTTAAAAAAAACTCACAAAGTCTAAAAACAAGAAACTTGAATTTAAAACAAACAAAAACAAGCTAAAAAACATTGAAAATCTAATACTGTAAAAACTTTAAAAATTGTATATATATAAAAAATTATGATGTTAAAATGTATTAGTACCTTAGTCTATCTGAGCTAAGAACTGAGTGACATTCTCAGTTTTTCAGCAGGACGACGTCAACTTAGGAGATATATAAGATAGTGGAAGAGGTCTGGCTGTTGAGGGAAGGAACAAGCTGCTTTATAGTTAACGGTTCCAGGATAGAGAGAGAGTGATCGTTGGGTGCTTGGGCGATAACATTAAAATATTCATATGAGAAAGATGTCTTGCATTTCTTACAGTGGTCTCTTATATTAGAAAATTCTTTAGTTTTTAATTGACATCCAATTCGGTAACTAACTCCAAGATGATAATCAGCTCTGACATAAAGTAATCTCTTAGTGGCTCCGACATATTTCCCAACTTTACATTTTGGGGAAGTGAAACAAAAAAACAATATATATATATATATATATATATATATATATATATATATATATATATATATATATAATATATATATCTAATAATATATATATAATATATATATATATATATATAATATATATATGTGTGTGTGTGTGTGTGTGTGTGTGTGTGTATGTTTGTGTGTGTTTGTGTGTGCATGTGTCTGTTTGTAGTCTTTTCATCAATTCTTATAACTAATTATTCACTGTTCATTAAAAATATCTTAAACATACAGACTCTTGCTCGTATCATCTCAGGTCAAAAGCAGCTGTGTACATGAAATTTCACATATTTTTTTCTTTAATGTATCATAACTATTTTGAGGTAACTACATATGAAATGTTAATACAGGTGTTATTTTATACTAGAATTTATGCTACATTTGATATAAAGTTGAGACAGCCAAATGTTGCGGTACATATTCTATTTGCGTATCTATAATTAATAAACGTGGTTGATTTCATGGTAGCGTTGCCAAGATGCGTCAAATTTGAAAGGTTCCCAGTACCTGTATGTTGATGTGACTCTGTGCTCTAGGTACAGT
>NC_061108.1:7953735-7971235 GCF_015104395.2 Macrobrachium nipponense
GCAGATTGAAAGGTTTAGAAACAACTGGATCTCAAATTAACAGCTGTAAAGTGATTCATACGCTTCATGAAGCAATCATGGGTTACCGGAATAAGTAATTTCAAGTAATTAAAGCCACATATAGTGTCTTTCACTTTACCATAAAATTCTTACATAACTGTACCAGAGGAAACATTCAATCCCCACACCCTCTTCCTTGTCTAAACCCTGTTTGTGTCTTCTCCTTACCTGTCATTCAATCTCCCTGTTACCCCTGTCTTGTCATATCAAGTAATGGGATGTCATACAGATCTTACAGCCTACTGTATCACCATGACTCTCACACGAAAGAGCAATAATCCTGAATGACACTAATGATGAAGCTTACAATGATGTAGGAACACTGTTCATAACTGTAATACTAATGAGCATGAGATTGCTGCCATCTTATGTCCTGCTGTTATGAATATGTTTACATAATGTTATAAAAAATATTGGAGATTGAGTTGTAGCAATACATAGCGTACTGGGAATCCTAAATAGAGCTGGATTACGTAGTGGAGAGAGGTGGAAGCTATTAAATGTACTGCTACTTGTCTAATGAATTCTGCATTAATTCTGATAACTTAAATTTGAAATCAGACGAAAAAATCATGGTTTTATGGTGATCACAGCAAAATGTTTCATAAAATAGAAATAGCAGTTGTACACAAAGGAACAGTTGGTCGTCTCAGCTATTTCTTTGCAATTTTTCCTTCATTCAAACATACTCATTCAGTTTTGTGTCGTTTATTAATATTTTCACCGCCAGACCAGATCAGTCACCTCACTTCAAATAGCATTAAACTGTGGGGCCTATTATTACTCATTCGTATTTTCACAACCATATCTTAGCCATCTCAATTAAATTCTCTTCAAATTATGATGCGTCATCAACCCTCCAGTTGCATTCAATCTGTGCTCAACTTTCTCAAATTCACACTGACTCTTCATAACCTTCCACATTCAGATCTGCTTCTCTTTTATCATCCACGTCCACTCTCCAGAACGCTCACTTGATCAACACATCAACGCATTCTCTACAGACAGCATCACCCCTTTGGTATCTCATAATAGGATCTATGTGCTCATTAGCCTCTCTCACTGTACTTATGATTCCTGAGGGGCAACTTTTTTCTCCCTAAGGTATGTGACTATTCACTGCTTAATTATGACATATCCCACGTCGGCTCTTGACCACTTATTTGTCGTCTTATACGGCGCTACACGATCGTCTTTTTTTTTTTTTTTTGTTATAGAACGGTATTTGAATTAATTCTTAATTTACCTTCTGACAAACTTTGATTATGTCATCCATCTACCTAGCATTTCTTCACCTTTTTTGTGCTGATTCATTCATAATTAAAAACTCCTTATAATGCCAGTTTACGCTTACCTGCTGATTCAGTACATGAATAAGCCAATTCTGATTAGATACCACTTTACTTTTATCAACCAATTGTGCTGATTCAAGGGTAGTTTGTCAATCCTGTTTATTATGTAAGTACAAAATTAATTTTTCAACCTTTCTTATATTCTGCTTTTCACTCAAGTATCTTTCACCCTCAGCCTAATTTTCATCCAGTTTCTTTCCTTTCTTTCACTGATAAATTAACTTGTTTAATTATATCTATAACACACTAAAAGGAATGTTAATAAAAAATGGCCCCAGAGAAAGCAACAACATAATATATAAAATTCCATGTATGGATTGTCCCTCATTTTATCTCGGACAGTCTAGCAAGGCCCTAGAAGTAAGGCTAAGCCAGCATAAATATTCTGTAAAGTAAAAACTGGGCAAACATCTAATGCAATATTCATTCATTTAAGTGAAAACAACCACCGAATAAATTGGGTTGGTAGTTCAGTAATTGCAAGGTCAAGAGATGTCTTATCACGAAATCTTTTAGAATCTGCTTTAATACAACTTACTTTTCATTGTAATTTCAATGTTAGTCGTGGCCTTTTTCATTTAGACCCTTGTATTTGTAACATGTTTAAGAATGACCTCAACGAAATAATTACAGACATAACTGAAAATTAGTTGCCTTAGAGTTATCTTCGTTGTAGTGTATGTCTAACATGTATTGTGAATATGTATTGTGAATATGTATGGTTTTGTTTACCAAAGTTCTGAATAGCTGTCACCTATAATCCTTTAATTGTCTTGTCCTTGTATCTAAGATGATTGCCTTAAACTTTTAATTGCACCCATTGCTTATGCTTGTTTGGGAAGGTTACTCATCTTCCAGGTGTGTCGGATTCTAGGTACTAATCTCTTTATAATCCCTATCTGTCAGTTATACGAATCTTCTTGTATTGTCTTTTTCCTCATGTATGACAGTTTCTGCTTAGTAAAAGACGTTTAAACGTCAAAAGGTCTCGCAGATACTCCGTCGTTTATTTTCCTCCGTGGCATATATCTTTATTACATATATATTATATATATATATATATATATAAAATATATATATATATATATATATTATATATATATATATATATATATATATATATATATATATATATATACATATATACATCAGCATGAAGGTTGACTATTAGAAACGTTGCAATTCATTTCAATTCTTTATTTCCTACGTTTCGTAATATCATTATTACATCTTCAGGGAATCTGTTAAACAATAAATAAAATTACTTTAAAATTACTAATTTCTTGGTGGAAGGATTACCAGTTCGATGTAATAAAAAATGCCCTGTGGAGGAGAGTAAAACTGGCAATCCTTCCACCAAGAAATTAGTTTCCTTTCTGGATATTTTAGGGATAATTGCTTCCCACAGACTTTGTTTTATAAAAAGCTCCGTTTCTTTCTTAACAAGCAATTCGCTAATGTCGCCAAACCATGTACAGTACCAATATTAGCTTTTTATGCCAAATTCCCGTTTTTACATGATGACTCCTTTTGGAAAAAGTTTGCACAAATTATTCACAAATATTATGGTGCCATTAATCTAAAATTAATTCCAATAAACCCGCTAACAATCGGTTCCTTTTTCAGATATAAAGATCGATTGGACCCTCTCTTGACCTCCAACGTGGTCTATAAGTATACTTGCCCTAAGTGTAACTCTGGGACATATGTCGGATCCACGAGGAGGTTACTGCGGGTCAGAATCGACTCTCATCGGGGATTAAGTTTCCGTACTGGCTGTAGGCTCTCCAATCCCGGACATTCTAATATAAGAAACCATTCAAAAAATTGTAAAATATATATAGAAAGAAGCCATTTCCAAGTCATAGGCCAAGCGAACAATGCATATGAACTGCCTATCCTAGAGTCATTATTTATTAAACAACTGGTTCCCCAGTTAAATACCCAGACCTCCTCCACACAACTGTACCTGAGCTAACTTTTATTTGTTTTGTCATTCTGTCTCTTGCCTTCTCGGCATAAGGTTGGTTAGCGGTCTTTGATCTTTTCATTTTATTTTTTTGTTTTCGTTTCTGTATGTTTTTTTAATTGTGTTGTAATTTATAAATGTTGAATTTTAGAGTAATTTTTAAAGTAATTTTTAAGTAATTTTAAAGTAATTTTATTTATTGTTTAACAGATTCCCTGAAGATGTAATAATGATATTACGAAACGTAGGAAATAAAGAATTGAAATGAATTGCAACGTTTCTAATAGTCAACCTTCACGCTGATGTGTCCTACTGGCCGTCGCCTTCCTCTGTCTCCTGATACACACACACACACACACACACACACATATATATATATAATAATTATATATATATATATATATATATATATATATATATATATATATATATATATATATATATATGTGTGTGTGTGTGTGTGTGTGTGTGTGTGTGTGTGTGTGTATGTGTGTGTGGTTTGTGTGGTATAACTGAATCACGAAAGTTAGGAACGTGATAAATCCATAAATAAAGATATATGCCACGATGTATGTCAGTTTCTGCTAGTAAAGGACGTCTAACGTCGAAATGTCTCGCAGATACTCCCTTGTTTATTTTCCTTCGTGGGCATATATCTTCATATATATATATATATATATAATTATATATATATATATATATATATATATGTATGTATGTATGTATATATATATAAGAAAATCACCATTTAAAAGAGGCAGATTAAGAGAGATAAACAAGTAACTATATTTCGTCTAGCATCTCCACCCCTTCAACAACATTACATACACGAGAGTACACAGACGTAGTACTCAGGAGGCTATTTATACTTGGAGTTTCTTAATGACAGGCAATTAAGGGACATAGTTTGTTAGCTTCTAGCTCTAAGCCTAAAGGGGTCCACAAAGGATGCGGTTAATCTCATCTGATTGTGCTGCTAGATCCTTCTTGTTTATCTTTGTAATACAACTTCGAGAATTTGACTCGTGAGGCGAATCTTGCTTCTGTAATGTAAACAATCTGTGATGCAACCCAGCACACATATACACACACATACACACACGCGCGCACGCACACACACACAGACACACACACACACTCACAATCACACACACACACGCAACCACACGTTTTCCGTTCCTGGAAATTGGTAATTTACGTATTGGCCAAAATCATTGTTTCTTTCAGCTTTTATTTTGATGTGTTGGAAGAAATGAACCTGAAAATGAGAGGCCAAGATTCTGTCAAACACGAGGGGAGAGAGAGAGAGAGAGAGAGAGAGAGAGAGAGAGAGAGAGAGGGTTATGTATTTATTTATGGAATATGGGTGCATGCTATTTATTACAGTATATACATCGGAATGTGTAGAGATAGTGACTAGCAGAGAGAGAGAGAGAGAGAGAGAGAGAGAGAGAGAGAGAGAGAGAATTATGTATTTATTTATGGAATATGGATGCATACTATTTATCATGCATCGGAATGCGTAGAGACAGACTTACTAGAAGAGAGAGAGAAAATGTAAATTGTATAAAGAAGTGAATTAAATCAACAATAAAAATCCATTAGAGGCACGGCATTTTTTTTTATTTAACCCAGCCTTACAAGCAGCAAATTATTCATAAAGAAAAAACAACTGACACACCTTCCCCGAGGTGTTTCAATTTCCCGAATGTCTTAATAATCCTTGGAACTGCAGAACAGCGAAGTATTTGGTAATGTCCAAATATTGATATATCTCTTGTTATTTCCGTCCCGTTGCATTTCAGATGCTTTTGTTACATTTGTTTCTATTAGTTTCTCGATGAATTAGATTTCGGATTTCGAGATAGAAGATTATACCGGGGATGATACATTCGTCATGCTGGAATATGTGATTTTACTCATTTATTTCTATTACTGAAGATTGTGACCAGCGAACACGCTGTTCTGTGTTAAATATTTCTTCATTTGTACAAGGAATTTGTACGCCCATAATCACTTTAAATGGTTATTTAACAGTAGTTTTTTAATTTATTAATTGTTTCCTTTTAATAAATAATAGCTCTTCTTTCTATATTTCCCTTTACCTTCTCTTACTTCTCTTACATCAATAGAGAGAGAGAAGGTGTAAGTTCTTCGAAGTGCTGGAGAACTTTTAAGATTTTACGTTTCCTTGTCAGGCTATATATATATATATATATATATATATATATATATATATATATATATAATATATATTATATATATATAGCTATATATGTATATATATATATATACTATATATATATTATATATACTATACTATATATCTATATATATATATATATATATATATATATATATATATATATATATTATATATATATATATACGTTATATATTATTTAAAGTCTAAGGTATCTCTCCGTGGAACTATGAAATAAGTGACATCCAAGAATTCATTGTTAATATTTCTCACATTTTTCTGAAGAGAAATTAAAAACGTTTATAGTGTCGAAAATATCTCTGCTCATAACATACTAAAATATAGTATCTCTTCCTTGCCGAATCTACTGTAACATTATGCTGTACTCAGCCAGGTAATAATTTGTCAAATTCAGTTATACTCGTATTGAATTTCCTGGGGAAAATACTGCTTCGTAATCTGATAGCTAAGTGTGCTCGCGGCCACTGTGACGGCAAGGATGAGATATACTATATTTTAGTATGTTATGAGCAGAGTTATTTTCGACACTATAAATGTTTTAAATTTCTCTTGAGAAAAAGGTGAGAAATATTTAACAATGAATTCCTGGGGTTTCACTTATTTCATAGTTTCACGGAGATATACCTTAGAAGACAGAAAAAATCTATATATATATATATATATATATATATATATATATATATATATGTGTGTGTATATATATATATATATATATATATATATATATTATAATATATATATATATATAATATATATATATCCTGACAAGGAAACATAAAATCTTAAAAGTTCTCCAGCACTTCAAGGAACTTACACCTTATCTCTTTCTCTCTCTCTCTCTCTCTCTCTCTCTCTCTCTCTCTCTATTGATGTGATATAATAAGAGAAGGTAAAGGGAAATACAGAAAGAAGAGCTATTATTTATTAAAAGGAAATAATTAACAAATTAAAAAACTACTGTTAAATAACCGTTTAAAGTGATTATGGGAGTACAAATTCCTTGTACAAATGAAGAAATATTTAACACAGAACAACGTGTTCGCTGTTCACAATCTTCAGTAATAAAAATAAATGAGTGAAATCATATTTATTCCAGCAGGACGAATGTATCATCATCCCCGGTACAATCTCCGATCTCGAAATCCGAAATCTAATTCATCGAGAAACTAATAGCAACAAATGTAACAAAAGCATCTGAAATGCAACGGGACGGAATTAACAAGAGGTATATCAATATTTGGATATTACCAAATCCTTCGCTCTTCTGCAGTTCGAAGAATTATTAAGACATTCAGGAAATTGAATTACCTCGAGGAAGGTGTGTCTTGTGTTTTCGTTATAAATAATTTGCTACTTGCAAGGGCTGGGTTAAATAAAAAAAAATGCTGTACCTCTAATGGATTTTTATTGTTGATTTCATGCACCTCTTTATGCAATTTTGATTCTCTCTCTCTTTCTCTCTCTCTCTCTCCTAGTCAGTTTGTCTCTACCCATTCCGATGTATAATGAATAGTATGCATCCATATTCCATTAATAAATACATAATTTATTCTCTCTCTCTCTCTCTCTCTCTTCTAGTCACTGTCTCTGCACATTCCGATGTACCATAATAAATAGCATGCACCCAGATTCCATTAATAAATACATAATCCTCTCTCTCTCTCTCTCTTCCTTCGTATTTAACAGAATCTTGGCCATTCATTTTCAGGTTCATTTCTTCCAACAGATCACAAACGATTTTGGCCAATACGTAAATTACCAATTTCTGGGAACGGAAAACCTCGAACTTGAGTAGGTAACTAAGAATTATTTAAGTTCGTTGTTATATATATTATATATATATATATATATATATATATAATATACATATATATAAATATAAATATATACATATATCATATTATATATATATATATATATATATATAATATATATATATATATATGTATATATATATATATATAGTACACACACATATACACACGCGACTATAATTGACTAATATCAATATTAAAAGGTTGATTTTTTTAACCTGTGAAATAAGGATTCTAAAGGCAGAAAAAACCTGTTGTAGTTTGGTTTGTAACAAGGCATGCAGAAGTCCAATCCAAGAGATAATAGAAACTCTTCTAGTTTTGACAGTAAATTAGTCACATCTATCGGATATTACTCAATAAGAATTTAGAAAATTGACCCCTAACAGGACACCTTTCTTAAAGAAAACTGACTTAGATATTCTGAAAAATCTAGCAAAAAATTAAAACTTGATAATTACTTAACCTGATAAGGGTAAGGGTCAGTGTCATCTTGAACAAAGAAGATTATATTAACAAAATGGAGTCTATTCTGAGGGACGAAAGCAAGTTTCAGAAAATTGGTAAACCTGAATGTAAACAAAATCAATAGATTTTTAAAAGAACTTAATACCAAGAATGTCATTAGCAAAGACACTTATGAAGATCTATATTGTTCAGGTACATCGTTTGGAGGCCTTTACGGTCTACCTAAAACAAACAAAGAACAATATTGTCATTAATTCATGCTCCGAATTACAAACTAGCTAAATACCTAGTTCCTTTACTAGAACCGTTTACTTCTAATCAACATACCTTGAAAAACTCCGAAGAATTCAAATCATATGTTTTATGTCAAGACTCTGACTTATATATGACCAGTTACGATGTTGAATCCTTATTCACAAATGTCCCAGTAGAAGAAACAATCGAGGTTATTTTAGATAAAATTTTTATTGAACCTAATGACACTTATTTTAACTATGATCGTTGCCTTTTTAAGAAATTGTTGCCTTTATTTTTAATGATCATCTGTATAAACAGGTTGACGGGATCGCAATGGGATCACCTCTCGGCCCCACGTTTTCCAACATTTTCATGTGCTCCCTGGAGGAGGACATGTTGGAAAATTGTCCCCTTGGTTTTTTTCCTCTTGTGTATAAACGGTTTGTCGATGACACCTTTGTTCTTTTCAAATCATCTTCCCATGCTGATCAATTTCTCTCGTACATCAATGAATTACATCCTAATATCAAGTTTACATTAGAGAGAGAGGAAAATGATCGATTACCATTTTTGGATGTTTTGGTATTTCGAAGTGGTGATAGCTTTAACACTTCCGTTTTTAGGAAAAAGACTCTCTGGTCTGGGTTCAAACTTTTATAGTGCTTGTTTTTATCATTTTAAACGTAATTCAATTTTTACCTTGCTCCATCGGGCGTACACTCTAACCTCTTCCTGGGATTCGTATCATAAAGAAATTTTGTTCCTGTTTAAATACTTTTCCGATAACTGGTTTCCCTCTCATGTTTTCTGCAAACATTGCAAGAATTTCCTAAATAAGAAACTATATGCCAGTATTCCATACATCCAAGATGACAAATTTAGAAGGAATCTCAAGTCTGCAATTGAAAAACACTTTAATATCTTGCAAGTTATACTAATTCCAAAAAATCCCCTTACAATAGGATCACTTTTCAAATTTAAATGCAGACTCTGCCCAATATTGCAATCTTCAGTCGTATATAAATATACTTGCCCCAAATGTGATTTGGGGACTTACATGGGCTCGACTAAACGATTGCTAAAAGTCAGAGCTGATTCAAATAATGGTGTCAGTCATCGTACTGGCTGCAGAGTATCCAATCCAGAATTTTCTAATATCAGAAATCATGCAAAAATTTTTAAAACCACCATTAATTATACTGACTTCTCTGTCTTGGGCCAAACAAGCAGTTTACACGAACGGTTTATTTTAGAGTCGTTATTTATTACGCAGTTATAGTCGATTTTTTTAAACCTGGCAAACTTGCACTTAACTTGCACTTAGCTGCTTGTCGCTGATTGGATGAATGTCGTGTTGTCCGAATCTCTCTGTTTTGTCTTCACACCATTTCAGAATTGTGATTATACGGCCATAGATTGAGATAAGAGCCAAATGATGTAATGTTATGTAAATACAAGTTGTAATAAACTTAAGTATTAAGAACTTACATACCAAATTATTATATAATAGTTAACAGTTATGAAACAACACTCTCCGAAGCTGTAGACTTGAAATATGTTTTAAACGCATGAACTTTTTTAATGTTTAAATTTCTAGCTGGATTTTTAGTGCAATCGTGCCATTGGTGGTTTGGAAAAAAGCAAAACGTATTTATTGTACATTGCTGAAGGTTGTTTAACGCCTAAGAACAAGATACTATCGTAGAAAATGTAAGCTTGCCGAACATTTGGGGTGGAGGAGTTGAGAAAGGAACAGCCGGCGAGTTTCGTCTGCTGCACACACCGCCATAATCAATCAGCTTGGAAGCGGCTATCGAGCATTTGGCTCACTGTCGTCGATTTCACCTATTTCAGCTATGGCCACAAGAGACGATATGAAACAAAGCAGAGATGAAGGCACTTCAAACACCAGGCATATACATGCTGCTGGCAGTAGGCTTACCAGTCAGCGCCGTAATATGATAATGAGTGTTTTTCAATGTTTCACTTCACAGGGCCCTAGCAAGACAATGAAAGAAATCATTAAGACGACAGCAACAGCAACTCAAGTTTTGAAATGCAAAAAATGAACATTATGGTATATAAACATCTTTATTATTTTGTGAAGACGAGAACACCACAACCCGCATTTGAACCTCCTGCTGAGAGTACGTCAACTTTCTGTCAACCCCGAGGCTGTTCCTCCCACAACTCCTCCACCCCAAATTTTCTGACAAGCTTACATTTCTACGATAGTAATTTGTTCTTATTGGGGGGGTTATACAACATCAGCAAGTACATGATATGTTTTTTTTTTCAAACAAACAACCAATGGCATGATTGCACTAAAAAAATCTAGCTAGAAATTTAAATATTAAAGTTCATGCGTTTGAAACATATTCAAGTCTACAGCTTCTGGAGAGTGTTGTTCATAAACTGTTAACTAACTACTATAATAATTTGGCATGTAATGTAAAGTTCTTAATACTTAAGTTTATTACAACTGGTATTTACATAACATTACATCATTTGGCTCTTATCTCAATCTATGGCCGTATAATCACAATTCTGAAATGGTGTGAAGACAAAACAGAGAGATTCGGACAACACGACATTCATCCAATCAGCGACAAGCAGCTAAGTGCAAGTTAAGTGCAAGTTTGCCAGGTTTAAAAAAATTGACTATAGTGACCAAGTTGAACTCACACACCTCCTCTGTACAGTTGTATCTGGGTTGAACCGGCTTTCTTCGCTGCTTCTCCCTTCATTCCGAATCACTCAGTCTTCAACTTTTTAGTCTAGCAGGTGCTTTTTTAAATTGCTTTTCATTTTATGTATGTTTTTTTGTATATTTGTTGAGACTTAAAGTAAAAATTATGTTTCATGTATTTTTACTGTGTTGTTTCTCTTTTAGCCTTGATGATGTAACTATGTGTTACGAAACGCGTCGGCAATAAATGTACTATCACCTGATGATCGGCTATCTCCTTGTCACCCTGTCCTTCCATATACATACATACATACATACATACATACATACATATACATACATATATATAATATATATATATATATATATATATATATATATATATTATGATTCCTGAGGAGCAACTTTTTTCTAAAACCCGGAACGGTATGGGACTCTGTTTACTGCTTAATTATGACATATCCCACGTCGGCTCTTGACCACTTTATTGGTCGTCTTATACGGCGCTACATGATCGTCTAGATCCTTCTTGTTTATCTTTGTAATACATATATGTATATTATATATATTATATATATATATATATATATATATATATATATGTATATGTATAATGTGTGTGTTTTCTGTGTATGTATGTATGTGCGCTGGGTTGCATCGCAGATTGTTTACATTACAAAAGCAAGATTCGCTTCACGAGTCAATTTCTCGAAGTTGTATTACAAAGATAAACAAGAAGGATCTAGCAGCACAATCAGATGAGATTAACCGCATCCTTTGTGGACCCCTGTAGGCTTAGAACTAGAAGCTAACAAACTATGTCCCTTAATTGCCTGTCATTAAGAAACTCCAAGTATAAATAGCCTCCTGAGTACTACGTCTGTTTACTCCCGTGTATGTAATGTTGTTGAAGGGTAGAGATGCTAGACGATTTTTCTTTTATATATATATATATATATATATATATATATATAATTATATATATATATATATATCGATATGAATGTATGCATGTAATGTTATATTATATATATATATATATATATATATATATATATATATATTATATATATATAGTTATATATATATATATATCATATAATAACTTGTATATAGTATATGTATATATGCATATGAATATGTATATCAATACAAACACACACCAAACACACACTGACACACACACACACACTTATATATATATATATATATATATATATATAATATATGTATATATATATTATATATATATATATATATATATATATATATATATATACACTCATTTCTTTTGCTTACATGCCTGTCTCCTTTGAATGGGTAGCTCTGAAAGGCTTTACTTCCTGTTTTTCAATAAGGAATAGATATGAGAAAGGGAATACTGTATATCTACGAAAGACTGAATGCTTACCTGACTGGGTTTTAAGAATGTGCAGAGGTAGATGCGCCAGGTGAGTAATTAAGAAAGAGATGACCCAGATGTACTTATGGATTTCAAAGATAAAATGAGAATGAATTCAAGCGGATATATCATGTTCAAATAGAAACTTGATTATTGAAAATGCATCTTTTTTTTCCAAAAGATTATATTCTGTAGTACCGCTGAGATAGATTTTCAGTAAATGATTCAATAGTAAAATATAATTAGCTGTAATTACACATGGTCATGATATGCCTGAAAAGGCAGTGAAAACTTGCGCTGGTATTGACTGGTTAGACAATGCTGGAGTCTTGGTTATAGATATAATTAAACAAGTTACTTTATCAGGTGAAAGAAAGGAAAGAAACTGGATGAAAAATAGGCTGAAGCTGAAAGACACTTTAGTGAAAAAAGCAGAATATAAGAAACTCACATAATCAGCAGGATTGATAAACATATGCAAACTTCCCTTGAATCAGCACAATTGGTTGATAAAAATAAACTGGTATCTAATCAGAATTGGCTTATTCATGTACAGAATCAGAAGGTTTTCTCTATAAACGTAAACTGGCATTATAAGGAGTTTTTAATCCTGAATGAATCAGCACAAAAAGGTGAAAAAATGCTAGGTAGATGGATGACATAATCAAAGTTTGTCAGAAGGTAAATTAGGAATTATTTCAAATACCGTTCCATAAAAAAGACGATCGTGTAGTGCCGTATAAGACGACAAATAAAGTGGTCAAGAGCCCACGTGGGATATGTCATAATTAAGCAGTGAACAGAGTCCCATTCCTTTGGGAGAAAAAAGTTGCGCTTCAGGAATCATAAATACAGTGAGAGAGGCTAATGAGCACATAGATCCTATTATGAGATACCAAAGGGGTGATGCTGTCTGTAGAGAATGCGTTGATGTGTTGATCAAGTGAGCGTTCTGGAGAGAGGACGAGGATGATAAAAGAGAACCAGATCTGAATGTGTAAGGCTATGAAGAGTCAGTGTGAATTTGAGAAAGTTGAACACAGATTGAATGCAACTGGAGGGTTTATGAGGCACCATAATTTGAAGAGAATTTAATTGAGATGACTAAGACATGGTTGTGAAAATATGAATGAGTACTAATAGGCCCCACAGTTTAATGCCATTTGAAGTGAGGTGACTGATCTGGTCTGGTGGTGAAAATATGAATAAACGACACAAAACTGAATGAGTATGTTTGAATGAAGGAAAAATTGCAAAGAAATGGCTGAGACGACCAACTGTTCCTTTGTGTACAACTGCTATTTCTATTTTATGAAACATTATCAGTGCATTTAATAGCTTCCACATCTCTCCACTACGTAATCCAGCTCTATTTAGGATTCTCAGTACGCTGTGTATAGCTACAACTCAATCTCCAATATTTTTTATAATTGGTATAATGACTAACATTATGTAAACATATTCATAACAGCAGGTCATGAGATGGCAGCAATCTCACACTCATTAGTATTACAGTTATGAACAGTGCTCCTACATTATTGTAAGTTTCATCATTGGTGTCATTCAGGATTATTGCTCTTTCGTGTGAAAGTCATGGTGATACAGTAGGCTTTAAGAACTGTATGACATACCATTACTTGATATGACAAGACAGGGGTAAAAGGGAGCTTGACTGACATATAAGGGGAAGACACAAACTGGTTTTAGACAAGGAAGAGGGTGTGTGGATTGAGATTGAATGTTTTCTCTGGGACAGTTATGTAAGAATTTTATGGTAAAGTGAAAGACACTATACCATGATTGCTTCAAGAAGAATATGAATCACTTTACAGCTGTCAATTTGAGATCCAGTTGTACCCAAACCTTTCAATCTGCATTTCTTTCCGTAAGGTGTTGACTACCCTTTTATTTTATATATATATGATATATATATAATATATATATATATATATTAATTATAATATATATAATATATATAATATATAATATATATATATAATATATACTAATTAATATATATATATATTTATCTATTTATACTATATTATTATATATATAATATAATTATATGAAGTGTGTGAGTGTATATAATATTATATATATATATATATATTTTTTTATAATTTTATATATATTTTTTTTATATATATATATGATTAATATATATATATATATATTATATAGATATATATATATATATATATATATAGTATATATATATATATACAGTCTTTAAATGAATGTGTATATATAATGTCTGTTATTGAAAATTACCAGAAACATGTGTGTCCAATGTCATCGATATCAACAAACCTTTATGTTTATAAAGTTCCACTTTAAAAAACATAAAAAAAAAGAAATTCGTTGATTTAACGAGACACTTAATTAGGAAGTTGTCAAGATGGATAATCCCAAAGAAAAGATGATCCTACCACCCCACCGCCCCCTCCACAAAATTCAATACATTTAGAAACACACGCACAAAAAAAAAACAAAACACTTGGAGTAAAATTATAATGATGGCAATCTTGATTGTTTATGGAGGAGGGATTACGTCACTTAACCACGTCACGTGGTACCGCAGTCTATGCTGTCTCATTCCAGAGAAAGGGTACTTGGAACCTTAAATGGAACGGTTCCGTCCTCTTTACTTTTTTTTTTATTTCATATATATAATTAATGTATCTATACATATTTCTCTCCATGCCAGACTGACATTCCGTTGCTTGACTGATTGTTAGTCTTTTATTTATTTATAAAAAAATATTTGCGTTTTAATTTCACGATTATACATAATGTTTAGTTAATATGATTTTTATTTCAGACAAACGCACACACACACACGTACATACATACACAATAATTATGAATATATAATACTATATATATATATATATATATATATATATATATATATATATTATATATATATAAAGCACTGCAAACAATACCGGAGTCGAGGTGGGTTGATGTCTCCAAACCAACTAATTACCTGCGCGCGAAAGGTATATGAGGGTGAGAGGCGACATGAACTTTTAGCCTCTCGCGGTGGTGTAGTAGATAAAAGCTTCACTGACGTTCTGGATTTGGAAGGATCCATGGGTTCGCGCCCTGGTCCAGGCAAGTCTATTATCGAGAAAAAAATTCCCCTTCGGTTAAGCATATATGAAAATATATTAAATTTTCCGAGGTAGAGCGAATTAGATATTAAAGGACATTGTAGCTCGATATACGTATATGAATCACGGAAATGTGATATGATTTATATATATATCATATATATATAATATATATATATATACTATTATATATATATACGAATAATATGCTACAGGGGAAAACGTCTTATATATGCTGGATATAATATTACATATACAGGTAAATAGAAGCCATTGTATTTCCTGTAGCATTTTCAGCAGTCAACAGTAATACAAGGTAGTACGCAGGAGAAGAACTCAGGAGAGCTATTTACTCGTATACAAGGAGTTTCTTAATGACAGACAGTTAAGGGACATAGAGTTCGTGAGGTTCTATCTAGGCCAGAGGGTCCACAAAGGATGTGGTTAATCCTACCTGATTTACACGAGGCTTGTGTTAGATTCCTACTGTTTATCTCCATAATGCAGCTTGGACTATCTGGTTTAGGGAACATAACGTAATCCCATTAACAGTTTCCGATTCACCCTAGTATAAATACAAACACGAACATACATAGACACACATACATACACTGATCTCAGTAAAATAATTTAATGTACGTGAAAACATTAAACTTGAACCATATATATATATATATATATATATATATATATATATATATATATATATATATATATATATATAATATACGCATGTATGTATGTATGTACGTATATATGTATATGTATATATACATAAAGTGTATATCTTGTATTATATATATATATATATATATATAATATATATATATATATATATATAGTAACATTATATACATATGCACGTATATACATCTGTTTACATATATATGCACATATATTAGCATTCGTTAAGAATTCCACGAATTGAAAATCTTATGACGACCTTCAATTACGAATTTCATCTCATCAAAAAAAAATTTTTTTTTTCCAACCTACCTTAACACGAATGGCATATCTGTGACGTCACAGATACCTCAAGCTATACTAGTGATACGAGTAAGAGTTTAACAGCTTGAAAAATAACGAAGCCTACGACCTGATTCATTAGAGAAGTGAATGAGATCATTCATCACTTGCATTCGGATTTTCGCTTGAACAATGAATTGATGAATTGATGAGTCGAGTTATCTTGCCCACATTCGCCAAAATAGCGAATAATTATATAGTATATGATATCTGGTCTAAATGCTACATTATCCAAATTTTACATGACGTCGAATCTGGAATGAGTAGAATATGTACGCGAAAACATGAAACTTGAACCCCTCCCAAAGCGCACACACACACTCATACATATACATATATATATATATATATATATATATATATATATATATATATATATAATATATATAATATAAAAATATATATATATATATATAATATATATAATATATATATATATATATATATATATATATATATATATATATATATATATAGTGTATTGTGTATGCATCTGTCCGCGTTAGGCTTGCATTAGCATGAATGATATTATGAACTTAGTTCGCACAAGATTTTTATTATTCTAAAATACAGGATTTGGGTTTATAACAGAAATAAATGGCAGCAAAAAATAACAGGAAATAGAATGAACATTCTTCCCAAGGTTCAGGTACCGAGAGAGAGAGAGAGAGAGAGAGAGAGAGAGAGAAGAGAGAGAGAGAGAGAGAGAGAGAGAGAGGGGGGGGGGGGGGTCGATTAACTGTATTCATGAATGAGAGTGAATATTATATCAAGAGCACTGTATCCTCTTTGAGCATACACAGTGAAATATGGTGTCCTTTTTTGGTATGTAAATATGCTGTGGCATTCTCTTAAGAAAAATCCTGGAATATAAGAAGATTTAGTCAAATTATGTGGCGACCCAGATGCACACAAGAAAATATGCCATGCTACCATAGCTACAGTTCTGGACTTTTTTTTTTCTCAAGATTTTTTATTTTTTTTATAAAAAAAAAAAAATCTTATATATATATATATATAGTGTATATGTATATATATATATATATATATATATATATATATATATATATATATATATATATATATATATATATATATATAAAATCTGCATTTTCTTTGCCATCACTGCCGTTCTAAAGT
>NC_061108.1:7976235-7981235 GCF_015104395.2 Macrobrachium nipponense
GTGTGGGTGGTGGAAACAATGCCAAAGTTGACAATTCGTTATTTTATATCGGTCGATTATTCTCCAGCTCTAGGGGACACTGTAATTTAATAAAGTATGTAGGGGAGGGACTGAATACGATGTCTCATATATATATATATATATATATAATTATATATATATATATATATATATATACATATATATATATGCTATCAAACATGCAACACTTTTGAAAATAAAGCTAAAAATCGAGAAAAGGTGTCAGAACACTTTAAAAACCACTTAACGTATACCGCCTCTCTCACCGTACCGAATATCGACGTCTTCATCACTGCCTGGAGGGACCGTTATGGAACCGGAGACCGATGGAAATGGATGTTCCCTGGTACTTGCCAGTTTGTCATACTGCAATCTCAACGGGAAATGGATGCTGATGGCCCGTGAAAAGGATGTCAGGTCATAAATCCTTAAGGATACAGGTCCTAAGAGAAACAGGTCTGCCTTCTTGTCACTGGATATAGGCCTACGCATAATAGTAGACTCTATAGTAGATTCACATCAACTGTGCATTTGATGTTTAGGCCAGTCCCTTACGACGCTCCTGATTGGCTGTTGATAAGCCAGTCACAATGCTGGAAACTCCCAGTCTCTCGAGAGAGTTCACATGGGTAAGATCTATGATCCACCTCTCATGAGAGATACGTCTTTCAAAAGTATCCCTGAAGAGATGTGGAATATACATCCTACCTATGTGAACTCTCAAGAGAGACTGAGACTTTCGAGCCCTTTGAATGGCTTTTCAACAGCCAATCAGGAGTGTCGTAAGGGACTGGCCTAGATATCAAATGCACAGTTGATTTGAATCTACTATAGAGTCTACCATTATGCGTAGGCCTACATCCAGTGACAAGAAGGCAGACCTGTTGATTGCTGAATGATAATTGCTGAGTTTAGAAAAGCAGAATTGTATTTAATGTAAATTTATCTCAAAGACGTCGATCTGAGATTCTGTTGGTATCCAAGTTGAGGAGATTAATTTCCAAATGGTAGAAAATCATAAGGTTTAAAGTGTTTAGTCTCAGTACAGTAATTTCTGAGGACATTTTAATCATGAATAATGTTGGCGAAACATAACGGAAATTTTAGAATCTTGTGAGGGCAATACATTGGGAATTAGTTACAACCCCATACAGGTGTTTGGGGAGGGGTAGGGTTGGGGTGAGGGTTTCGTCTGGTGGTGGATAGGTTAGGTTTTTTATATAGTGAATGTATGCAAACGCGTAAATCAAAACTTACGCCATGAAATATGTCTAGACTATGATGTACTTTTCTTAAGCCCTAATAATTAGGCCTACAGTTACAAAGTTCCTTTAGGCACATTGAACATACACTTTACCCGCTCCAGAAGGAAATGAAAACTATATCCTTCAACCCTCTCATTACCCAGTTTACACAACAGATCCTTTAAACGAATCGTGTCCAAATTAGTGAGATGATAAGTTTGGAGGAGTTTAGACGCAGTTGCCCTAATAGTTATGAAGTTGTATAGGTATTTGTCCAACTTCTAAAGCTCACTGACTTAATAGGAGAAGAAGTAAGCATGGATTCTAGGTATAATAATTCGTGTCAAGGTGAAGATCTGCTTTCCAACTCTCTCTGTCTCTGTCTGTGTGTGTGTGTGTGTGTGTGTGTGTGTGTGTGTGTGGTGTAGAGTAAGCGTGGATTCTAGGTATAATCATTTATGCCAAGGTAAAGATCTACTTTCCAATACTCTCTCTCTCTCTCACACACACACTCACACACACGTTGTTATATATTATATAATATATATATATATTATATATATATATATATATATATTATAAACATACATACATACATACAGATAATTAATCAAATAATATATATAGATAGCTAGACAGATAGACAGATATCATCAAACTGGCAACAAACAAAGTTAAAAAGAAAGAAAAAATGTAATCAATTTGTTTAACGCGTAACCCATCCAACCTGTTTACAAACACGACGCATTACATAAGCATCGGTATCCCGTTATCCCTTTAGCAAAGGAGTCGTGAGACAGTCACCTTACACCAATCTCGCGGTTCACCCCAGAGATTCTATGGCTATAAACTTACGCGTCCATATCATTATCTATCTGGTTAGTTTCATTTTCATAGGAAGATCCCATTGTTCCGTAACTTACGGAACATCTTATAACTTTTGCTGACAAGCACGTGAGACTAATGCCAGTTGATATTATTATTATTATTATTATTATTTTTTTTTTTTTTTTTTTTTTGCTCTATCACAGTCCTCCAATTCGACTGGGGGGTGTTTATAGTGTGGGGTTCCGGGTTGCATCCTGCCTCCTTAGGAGTCAATCACTTTTCTTACTATGTGCGCCGTTTCTAGGATCACACACTTCTGCATGAGTCCTGGAGCTACTTCAGCCTCTAGTTTTTCTAGATTCCTTTTCAGGGATCTTGGGATCGTGCCTAGTGCTCCTATGATTATGGGTACGATTTCCACTGGCATATCCCATATCCTTCTTATTTCTATTTTCAGATCTTGATACTTATCCATTTTTTCCCTCTCTTTCTCTTCAACTCTGGTGTCCCATGGTATTGCGACATCAATGAGTGATACTTTCTTCTTGACTTTGTCAATCAACGTCACGTCTGGTCTGTTTGCACGTATCACCCTATCCGTTCTGATACCATAGTCCCAGAGGATCTTTGCCAGATCGTTATCTATCACTCCCTCAGGTTGGTGCTCGTACCACTTATTACTGCAAGGTAGTTGATGTTTCTTGCACAGGCTCCAGTGGAGGGCTTTTGCCACTGAATCATGCCTCTTTTTGTACTGGTTCTGTGCAAGTGCCGGGCATTCGCTTGCTATGTGGTTTATGGTTGCATTTTTCGTATTGCACATCCTACATATGGGAGAGATGTTATTTCCGTCTATCGTTCTTTGAAAATATCTGGTTCTTAGGGCCTGATCTTGTGCCGCTGCTATCATTATTATTATTATTATTATTATTATTATTATTATTATTATTATTATTATTATTATTATTATTATTATTAGTACTCGCTCTTTCGCGACAGTTTAAAAGTTTTATTCAGATACCCCGGCGTTACACAGATTAATTCATCTGAAAGCAAATAAGTTACGTGTATCGAAAACCACTTCGTGCATCTATCTACATTCCACAATCAGCATATCACTCCCCTATAGTCCATTCCTTTACGTGGTGGTATAATCATTCCTCTCGTCTTTTTATCAAGCAGAAGCAGTTTACTTTTGTAGTTGCATTAATCTATTACTGTCACTAACACACCAAGAATAATATCATGCCAACAGCATCGACTTTTTGAGGTATAATGAGAGAAGTTCACATTAATTTTTATTTTCTTTCTCCCCCCGTCAAGTTTTTCCAACAATTACCGTTTATCATTTTTAAAGGATATTCTTATTATCTTTCTAATTTTTTTTAACGTTTCTAGTTTTATTTATTACGATTATCTCCAAAACATCAAGGCTACCTACCCCTCACTCTGTTTATTAAACTGTCAATCCATTATTGCTATTATTGTTTTGACTGCTAATTTTATCATCATTATCGTCATCATGTGATCTTTCTTCTCTTCTTCTTCCTATTAACATATAATAATAATAATAATAATAATAATAATAATAATAATAATAATAATAATAATAATAATAATAATAATATTACAAAATATTACTATTATTATTAGTAATAGAAGTAGTAGTGGTAGAAATGTGGTAGTAATGAAAATTCTAAGAATGAGGATTTTCATAATATTGCCAGAAACAATGAGTACAGTTTAGAAATCTTTTTCATATAGTCTTTATATATACATATATAATATATATATATATATATTATATATATTATATATATATATATATATATATATACATATATATAACACACACACATATATATATATATATATATATATATATATATATATATATATATACAAATCTTTTTTTTTGTTTTGAATAGGTCATTGAGTCTCTCATAATAACCCTTCTCTTATTACAGCAAGAATGAATTGGTACAAACAAATAATATTTTTCTCTGCTTTTCCCACGAAGCAATACGCATCCATAATTTATTTATTTATTTATTTATTTATTTATTTATTTAGAGGGGGAGAGAGAGAGAGAGAGAGAGAGAGAGAGAGAGGTAACAATGATCAGTTGCAGGATCTTAACGGCTCAGTAACTAATGTCTTGTTTGATCAGGTGGTCCTCAGGATTTGAAAATAGAAGATTAGTATAAAGAGCGCTGCTAATAGTAGTGCAGAAGATAAGAGGCCATTCGAAAAGCTATTTGATATGCTACTAGAATACAACATTCAACAAATAAATCACCTGCCAACAAGAAAGGAAAAGACTTTAGACCTGGTATTTGTGAACGAGGTGAATTAGGTTAAAGAAATAATAGTTTATAATGCGAGTATTTCAGACCATAATGTCATAGAATTAACAGTCCATTCCAAAGCAAGTGAAAACAGAGATAAGCAAGAAATGAAAAAGTGGGAAGGATATGGAAAATACAACTTCTACAGCAAAAATATAAAATGGTCAGAAATAAATGAAGAATTAAACAAAGATTGGGATAACATTTTCATAAGTGATGACATAAGGGTAAATACGGAGATACTATATAAAATATTAGAGAAAATAGTGGAAAGATATATACCGAAGAAGAAAAGTAAACATCAGGCATGCATACCAAGAGACAGAAGGATCTTGTTCCAGAAAATCAGAAAGTGGAAAAAAGGTATTGCAAAAGAAAAAAAAAATGCATGGACAGTTATAGAACTAAAAAGTAAGATAGAAAATGCAGAACAAAAGATTATACAATCAAAAGAAAATGAAAAACGGGACTTGGAAGAAAAAACCCTAGTAAATATCAAGCAAAACCCCAAACTATTATACATGAACGCGAAAAAGATGAATAAAAGAAGAATATAAAT
>NC_061108.1:7986235-7996873 GCF_015104395.2 Macrobrachium nipponense
GATGCTGTTGCATGATTGTGCCTCTGATTGCATTGCCTTTGCAATAACAGTCGACTGGATATACCGCAGGGAGGTTGTACTAGTCTCTTAATTTGTTTTCCTTAAGTAGTAGGAGAAATAAAGAAACGAGAAATATACTTGGTTTTTCTTAAATGGGATAAAAGATTCCTCATCCTCTTATTCTGCTAACAACAATAGCTATATCACATAACCATGCGGTAAGCCT
The DNA here is from genome assembly GCF_015104395.2 of Macrobrachium nipponense. Taxonomy (NCBI): domain Eukaryota; kingdom Metazoa; phylum Arthropoda; class Malacostraca; order Decapoda; family Palaemonidae; genus Macrobrachium; species Macrobrachium nipponense. The sequence goes on from NC_061108.1 coordinate 7,986,462, forward strand.
TGCTCATTCGGCGTCTACGTTGAAACTCAACGAGAATTAGTTATGGTTTATGGCTGCTCACGGCTGTGATTTGAATAAGACACGTTTTAAGAGATGGGACTTTAATATAAGGCGTTCAGATGAAATAGTATATTACGGCGTAAAGAGAGACGTGAATATACTATATATATTAGTATATAATTATATAGTAATATATATATATAATATAATTTATATATATAATATATATATACGCATTAAGCTACAAATGTCCTTTAATATGTATTTCGCTCTACCTCGGAATTTAATATAAATTTCATATATGTAAAGGGAAGGGGAGTTTTTAGTTGATAAGAAATTCGTCGGCTCAACTAAAAAAAATTCCCTTTCGGTTAACATATACGAAAATATATTCATTCCGACGGTAGAGCGAATTAGAAATTAAAGGGCATTTGTAGCTTATTGCTATAGATAAATCACGGTGATGTGATGAGACTCACACACAGATATATTATATTATATATATATACATATATAAAAATATATATATATATATATATATATAATATATATATATATATATATATATATATATATATATATATTATATATATGTACGAAAGGGGTTTGCTTTAAAAGGACAGGTCTTTCTGTTGGTCACCCATCCATGGAGTGGTCACATCCAAAGTAACCAAACGCAGCTGATAGGACGTGTCACCTTCGTTTAATCTTGACAAAGTTGGTGCATAATTTGCTAGAGTAAAAGCAGTACCGTTCTAATCATTCTTTACAAATCAAATGTAAATAGAAATGAATGAATTTGCGCTTTGACCGGGACATCCTTCAATAAATTGAAATTTAGAAAGGTGAAAACTTGTTTTTAACATTCAAAACGTTACTAAAACGTTAAAAATTCAGTGAACTCAGACATGAATTCAAGATCCCGTTGAATAACCTGTCTTTAGAATACTATTATTGGCCATTATAATGTGAATACTAACCCTTGTTGTTCTCTTCAACACAAAAAACATGAATCATCAGGGTATTTTTAGTTTACTTCTGCTAAGAAAATGGAATAATCACAATCATGCACTGCATGAAAAATATCATCATCAAATATAACAATGCTCGTTAACCACTAATTAGTTTAACGACGATTTACTTTTTGTCTAAATGCTAATGCAAGAAGCAGCCCAGTAACAATGGGTTTGTTCGTTTCCTAAATCTAATCATCTGTAATAAAGTAATATTTGTGAATCGTTCTTTTCCCTCTATTTCCATAACTCGACTCAACTTTGATCTGTTACGTACCAGCTTGGTGTTCTACAACCGCCCCCCCCCCCCCCCCCCCCCCCCCCCCCCACCCCCCCCAGCCCCCCCCCCCCCCCCCCCCCCCCCCCCCACCCGAAAAGAAAAATTGGTTATACCTCGCGATTGTATGGCTGGTATTGGCGTCTAGCAATGTTCTCTATATCCAAGGCAACCCCCGCCCCCCTCTCCCTTATCTGATTCTAACAAATCTTTAGTGGTTTATTGTCAAAGGAAGTTGTACAGAAATAGCCCATATACACATCGATATATATATATATATATATATATATATATATATATATATTATATATAGATATATATATATAGATATATATATATATATATATATATATATATATTATATATATATATATATATATATATATATTATATATATATAGATATATATATATAGATATATATATATATATATATATATATATATATATATATATAATATATATATATATTATATATAAATATATATATATATATATATATATATATAATATATATGTATATATATATATATATATATATATATATATATATATATATATCTATATATATATATGATATATAGATATATATATATATATATATCTCTCTCTCTATATATATAATATATATCTATATATATATATCTATATAATTATTCTTACTTTGAAAAAACGGAACTAGTTCCTTGCATCATATTACAGAAATTCCACACGTATATCCCAATATTTTACTCTTATTATAGTGGAGGACACTATACTCCCTGGCGATGGATGGCCTGAATGTTATATTATGTATGGGCACTAAAATAGGAAAACGCATGCGATAAGTATTACGAAAACATGTGGCAAGAAATTATTCTTCCAATGACGCCTATGTAAACAAGAAAAGGGAAAAGAATAATGTCAAAGATTGCTAAATGATGTCACCTAGCTGATCGCATGAGAGAGAGAGAGAGAGAGAGAGAGAGAGAGAGAGAGAGAGAGAGAGAGAGAGAGAGCGCAGAGGCAGCAATTTAAACTAGATGAGACGAGTGCTGGACTGTAATTGAAAACAACCAAATTTCACGTTTTTAAGATTCCTTTTTTTTTTTATCTTCATATAGTTAATAAACTCTCACGCTACTGCAAGTTTTCAAGACTTTATCGCTCAAGAGGCTTATTGGAAAATGTGAAACATATATGATTACTTCTATGAAATGAAAAGCAGGACTATTTTTGCAGAACTGCAAGCAAGACGAATTTCACGCAATGAGTACTGCTTAGCATGGATTGTAAACGGCGCCACAAATTTATTTACCATTCATTTTCTAAGATGCAAATGAGATTAGTTACTGGAGATGGTGAGATGACAGTTCAAATCCCAAATTTCTGGGTCAAAATTCGTGAATCTTCCTTCACGCTTTGTACTCGTAGACATTCCATGGTCTCCTTCCTATTAAAAATTCAGAAAAGACTCGAAGTTTTCTGAATTCCAAATAAAAATAAAACATTGAATAATCTACATTAGATTGCGAGAAGGAAGGTTCGTGAATTTTGAATAAAGATGAACGTTGAATTAAACGGTGCTACACCAAAGCTGAAAAATATCTTTATTTTGTCAAAATAAATCTCCAGTTATTTTGTCCAAACGATTTCAATTCTCAAAACGTAGATGTCTGATATTTCATTCTGTGAGCATTCTCATACCTCTCAGAATTCTATATACATGTTTGGTTTATATATATAAAAAAAAAAGGGAGTTTTCTACCTCCTTTAAGACTCGAGCACTCTCTTCGTATCGAGAAACGGGTGGAGGGTTTATCTCGTAAGAGGGCGAATACATTGTCTGGAGGGCTCTACATTATGATAAGGAGAGAAAGTTCGCTGACCTGACTTGAGTGCTTTCCCCTCACCCTAGAGGTCATGTGCTACTTGGTTTTCTTAGAGAAAAGGAGGCGTGGGTTGTAGATGCAAGGTTGTAGATTCGTTATTGTGTTGTTTGTTTAAGGAAATGGAAGCGTGGAAGGTAGATTTAGGGTTGTAGATTCACTATTGTATTTTCTTCTTAGAGAATAAGAAGAAAGGTTGGTTGTAGACTCGTCACTGCATAATTTTTTTATAATTATGGGTTATAGATTCGGGGTTGTAGATTTTTTATAGGTAAGAAAAGAATAAGCTGGGATTGTGATTCTGGCTTCCCGATTCATTATTTTATTATTCTCTTAGACAAGAGGAAATTTGGGTTGTAGATTTGGGGTTATACTAGATGCATTACTGCATTTTTTTATTCTAGAAAAGAGGGAGCTTGGGTTATTGATCCTGGTTTGTAAACCTACTGTTGTACTATCTTTTTTGAAAAGAGAAACCTCGGGTTGTAGAATCATTATTGAATTATTTATGATTTTCTCAGTATGTATGTTCTTACTTTTATTGTTTCTCAAAGTTTTCATTGGCGTTATTTAACATTTATTATTCAGGAATTCCCTTTACTGGTACTTTTAAAGTAAGGATTTGGGTATCTCAATTATTTTTATATAGAGTAAAAGATCGGAATCTTACGCAAGTTCTGTTATTTTAAGTCCTTTTTTATTTATTCATTTACTATGGTAAATCATACAACAAAGTTCTCTTACATGAAACCAATGATCTCTCCATCAATATATATTGTCCGTATATCGTCTGGTAAGTAACTTGAGAGAATCCAACAGTACTGTAAAAGCTGTGATACATATTGCCGCCTTGCAGAAGAATTAAATGGAATATGCAAGTATTATCTAAAAGTGATAGCAATTTATTATGTTCCCCCACCTTTCTAATTCACTCTTTACTCAAAGCTATATGCATATGAATCTATTTCATAAGGTCCCATTTGTTTTGTTTCATTCATATGCAGCAACCAAGACTTAGTTTATGTAGATTTTATAACTTATATAATGGTCATTTTGAAATTAGTTTTTTTTTTTACAGCGAATCAATGACAGGATGTTAGCTTTATTTACCCATGTTGGTTTCTATCAAAACGAGAATTCTTTAGCGTAAGAGAACTAAAGAAACACGAAATAATGAAAAAGAAAGGAGAGTTAGGATTCCCTTCAAATCCCAATCACCCTTTTTTCTATTGAGAGATGGGTTAAGTGTATTCTCCAATAACGGTGAATAGATTGTCTAGAGTACTCCACTAAAAATAAGGAGTGAAATCACTGATTAGTCTTGGTTTACTTCCCCGGGAATTCTCGTTTCTCTTCAGAGTACAAGCAGCGAGTACTGCAGTTTTTATATTCGTATCTTTTCGCTTTGCTTTCCTTGATGACCGTAACATTTTCTCACTTAATTTATCTTATTCAGATTACTTGTGTCAAGATTTACTAATGGCATTCTTCAACTTATTTCAGTGTTCACCTTGGCATATAAAAAGAAGGAAGGGTAAATTTCCTAAGCAAGTCTCTAACAATACTACGTATATATATATATATATATATATATAACCACAACATATTACATATATATATATATATTATATATATATATAATATATATATATACTATATATATATATATATATATTTCTTTTATTTCTCCTGTATCTTCTTGTCAGTGTTTGTGAAACTCCTCTCGTCTTGACACATTAATCAATAGTTAGAAATATATTTCCATTCACTTTAATTAATTAAGAGTGACTCCTCTAACATAAATTCCTTCCCGGCAATAATAGTTTGCCTGATCGCATCTGGTTAGTGTCTTTTATTAAATCTCAAAATATTGTTCCATCACTCAAGGCTACGGGCTCTGTCAAGAAAAGGGTTTGTGAAAATGGTTTTCAGTATTTAATTTTTGCTATCAGATTTTCGGAATTGTTGACCTGATACAATTCTGTTTATCCTTCTATGTTTGTGCTCTTTTTTCTGTCATCTCGTAAATAAAAGTCCATCTGGGCTCAAATTGTTCCGAGCACACATAAAATCTTATAAGAATTGATGTAACTATTTTATTTCAGCTTTCTCGGAGGCTGTCGTATCTAGTGATTTGAGACAAAGTAAGGTTATTGCAATATTTTCTTTACATAAAAATCCAGGAGCTCAGATTAATATTCAGTATTTGACAGTTACAGTAGTTACATTGTGTACATGCTCACTCGTGATTCTTTACTTAGCTGTCGACCTGAACTGTTGCATGAGCAAGTATCTAAAATTCCATGGCAATGGGAAATCTGTTGATTAAGCAATAACCATAAGTCACCTGGAAACATTTTAGAAGTACATTTTGGCAATGAATTCATTCATCAAACTGATTTTCAAAATTGGGGTTTCTCACAGAAGGTACCACAGTTATTGTTTGAAATGATTCTTATTCTATAGCTATTTCTTATGTGAAGCATTCGCCCCTCTCTCTCTCTCTCTCTCTCTCTCTCTCTCTCTCTCTCTCTCTCTCTCTCTCTCTCTCTCTCTCATGGCTCGGAAGGTAAAGTTAATTCATCTCAAGGGTTCACAGATGAGGCTTAAATCTGATGTTACCCTGGGTTATAATCAATATATATGTATAATATTATTCACAGATCTGGAACTTTACTTTGGAAACATGATTTTCAATGACAAGGAAATATGAGTTATCTACTCTGATATATTTCTTGAAATAACTTATTTTAAAAACTTGGCATATTTCCCCTCTAAACTTGATTGTTTATTCTGCTACTATTTTGTAAACAAGCACAGTTGCAATTATAGTTCAGTAAGTTTAATACGAATTGCTATCGAAAAAGAATGACCTTAATGAGTTTGATGTTATTAATTACGTATTACAATTCATTTACAGAACGGTAACCAAATACTTTAACTCTTATTACGTACTGTTGTGACGTCATTGTAAAGGAATAGCTCCATATCCTATTCATTTGATGAAAAGATTTTCCTTACAGATTCAAATTTAGATTTCAGATCATTAGTTTTTATCATTAATAATAAAGGGTCAAGGTAACAATAACAGTAATTCGTCTGGAAGATTAAGTGTAAATTGCATGAATAGTTTCGACAATTATTTGTCCTTTAGTATAAATATGTAGACATGGTTTTTATTACTTAGATTTACAGTTGCTCAAGTTTACTAAAGTTTACGAAATTTTTTATTGACTTCTTTCTAAAAATATGTCACAGGACATATCATTAAATGTTTTGTTTTCCTGTCGGTAAATGTTGAGATGCAATCTATCATTTTATGCTTCTTTTTATCACATTTGCGGCTCTGCCAACGCGGAACCAGAGGAATTTATTTCTGGCTATAGAAATTCATTTCTCGATACAATGTGGTTCGGATCCCACAATGAGCTGTAGGTCCCGTTGCTAGGTAACCAATTGGTTCCTAGTCACGTAAAAATATCTAATCCTTCGGGCCAGCCCTAGGAGAGCTGTTAATCAGCTCAGTGGTCTGGTAAAACTAAGATATACTTAACTTTTTATTACATTTGGGATTTTTACAATTCCAGGACGCAAATTCCTTAACGAGGCCATAATAATCCGAATACACCTTACCTGGCATGGCATGGCATTCCTACCAAGAATATCATAGAGAAACGTAATGCAACAATCACTTCAGAGAGTAAGGTATGTCAACAGCACACATGTTTTGTAAACATGAACCCCTTAAAAAATAAATAAATCCGAATCTCAGCGTAATTCGTACGAGAATATCGATCTTAAAGAAAAGTAATACAAGAACCACTTCAGAAAGTAAGGTATTTTCTAAAGCACAGTTTTGGTAGCATTTGACCCCTAGACCGAAAATTTGCCGAAACCCGAATCTCTAGACCCCATAATCTCGCACAAACAGGAAAGGAAATTAGAGAGCGTCTTTTCCTCACCATTGATGATCCAGACACATGATCCCTTCCCGTTTGCTTAACTTGTTACCCAACACCATCCATTAGTGTTCGAAATCTTCAAAAGGGACCACTTTGTCTACTAGAATCCGGAGGTTCATCGAATGGGGGGTGTGAAATAGCGTTACTTCATCCGTTCACGCAATTCGGCGTGGGCGTCTTGATTTTTTTTTTCTTTTTTGTGGGGTTGTTAGGGCTGAGGAACAATGATTTGGTTGTCTTATGCTTCTTCATTATAGCTTTGATTTCTTAAGTTGCGAGCTTTCCAATTGCGAGAGTGATTTCCTTTCTCGCCAGATGGGGAAACACATTGATCTTTAATTCTCATTCTTCTTGTTTCATTTGTCAAACTATTATTGCTCATTTTTGTATCAGTGTGGTTTTAACATCTACTTTCCCATCTACATTGGTGTCTTAAGACCTTTAATTTGGCAAATATTAAACAACAAATAGATAGCACATACTTAATAAAATAAAGATAACATGGTAATGCAGTTTGATCAAACTGATTCACCAAAACTGAAATTCAAACTAATTAAAAACTGCATAACTGTCGGCCGTCTAATCGAAACTTATTTCAATGAAGTGCTAACAACTTTTCGTGGAATCTCGATACTCCTATTGCTTAAAAATCTAATTAGACCGGGGTATGTAATTATCGATAACTCAATTCAATAATTTATAACCATCCTCCTTCATTCACATTTAACAACTTCGCCATACTGTATGGGACTGTCTATGATTGCACATTTGTCTAGTACAATGTCTCAATAAATAGTGAAGAAATTCAGAAATTGATTATTCTACGTGTACGCTACAGAATTTTCGCTACAACTGCTCTTAGCAAACCTCTGTAGATAGTGCGCACAGAAGTAATACAGAGCTCTGACTGAAACTGCTTTTGCTCTCGCAACGGTTGTTACGGCCTAACATGCTGTTGTCAATGTACAAGTGGTCCTGCTCTAGGGGATTCGTTCATGAGAAATGGGTTTGTTCCATTTAGCCATCGTTACTTTTAACAGGGCCTAAACATCATCCTTTCAGGCCCAGGTACTTGCATAAAAACTGGGCCTACTCAGCTATGTCCCTGAAGTTTCCACCGTCCAGTTCAATTTAGTTTAATTGTTAGGGGAGCATGGGTTCCTGGAGGATCCTTCATAAAAAAGAAAGAAATAAAAAATAAAAAACTGCTGTCACAGGGCACCCAAATTGCCGGGCCCCGGGGAAGTAGTAACCTTCTCCACTCACATACCTAGGCCCTGATTTTGAAGAGTCTTAAAGTGAAAATACGTGTGTGATAGTGTTCAAAGTTTTCAATACAGCAGCGGGAAATGTTTCCCAAACAGCGGATTGCGTCATTTGAAAGTTCCTGATCTTGAAACCACAAGACTGGATCACGATCTGCTGCGTCAGATGGGCAGATAAGTTAGAAAAATCACAAAAAGTACCGCGAAATGTTGACATATGGCGACGGTGAAAAGTACGGGGAATTCTTTGAAGCTGTCCACTCCTTGATTGGATACTACACTTGGCACAACCAACACGAACATGATAAGTACAACAGAGTTTCAATCATATTTATTTGAATTTATATATATCCTAATCATGACCAGAAAAAACATTTATTCATATTGGCCATAGGGTCATCCTGTCAGCATATTCGAAGGTTTGAGGAGATAATTAATATTTACCACAGTGCATATTTCTGCAGATGTTATGACTATGTTTTTCAATATTCATAACGTATTTATACTTGTGTATAAGTGCATATATTTATAATACATGTATGTATGTATGTATGTATGTATATATATATATATATATATATATATATATATATATATATATATATATATATATATGTGTGTGTGTGTGTGTGTGATATATGTATGTATATATATATATGTATATACACATAACCATATATCATATATACTAATATATACATATATATATTATATTATATATATATATATATATATATATATATATATATATATATATGTATATGTAAGTGTACATAATAAAAAAATATGGAATGTTAGTCCATATATATAAAATGTAAGTGTTTACTTACATGGAATGTTAGTCCATATATAAAAGATTGCTTACGGAATGTGATACTAGAGACGCTAAAGATGACGTATACAATAAAAGTAGGCTAAGATAACATGTCGTCACCTGTAGTCATTCAATTGTTTATAAACATTAGTCCAAGCTCCCTGCTTGAGACAACTACCGCCTACGTGATCTGTAGCGTGTCTCATTTTGATTGTGTGTTCGTATGAAACTATGTCATTTGTATGTATGTTCATATGTTCGAACTACTGTCTGTTCCTTCATAACTTGTAACAGAGATGGTAGACAGGCAGAACAGAGTTAGCGATCGTCATTAGAAGACCTGTACCTCTTTACCTAAGCTTTATCATGTAGAGGAATAGGATTAGCCATCATCATTGGCAGAAGCGATCAAGCTATCGTTATTAGAAGACTTGTACAATCATACCTGATCTTCACCATGTAAAACTTCAGAAGAATATATAATTTTTTATACTTAGTGTTTTCTACAAGAACCTCCTCACCGAACCAACATGAGTTTAACACATCGTCGTAATAACTAACAAGATAATACCGACTTCGTAAGTGATCTACAAACCCCCAGACACTCCATTGAAGATGGAAGTGCAATACACCGACTTAGCGTAAAATTATCGCTAGTCTAACATTACCTCATAGGGCGCCTTATCATACAAGGCACAAGCCCTAATATTGGTGGCCAGCGTACCAGAAGAACTCTACAACGTCCTACGAAAGAAAAAACCAGAATAATAAATCATGTATCATAGAATGTCAACGACGACGGAAGCAGCAGATTCTTCAAGCAACCTAGTATCATCGTTAGTGAGCGACTTCAGAAAACAATAAGAACTCTTCAACGACGACGAAAGCAACAGATTCTTCAAGCAACTTAGTATCATTGTTTTAGTGAATAACTTCAAGAAACAAAACCGACGTGTCCTTTTTCCTACGACAACGGAAGCTTCGTCTCTCATTAGAATCAATTCAAGAAAACATCGTTAGTGAGCGTTTCCGGCACTGCCAAGAAACAAACCGAAACGCGTCTGCAGCAATCGGATTTTTCAACGGGCTCGATCATCCCAAACAACGCGCACGGGGAAACTCAAGCCAAAAAACCAGGTCATCCGCTAAATAGAGAAGGAGGACCAAAGGCCGTGTGTCGTTATCGGAACACCCGTGACTTCCCACAAAAGCAA
>NC_061108.1:7997373-8024873 GCF_015104395.2 Macrobrachium nipponense
CACCTGTACAGGCCGTACAGGTAGCCATTCTACCTGCGTGTCTGTCCTTACGGAACCGTACAATCCATTTGTGTATCCGCTATCCGGATCACCCAATCAAGGGAACGCTCCCGAAGTGCCGCAATACCAGCCCTAAGTGCTGTCAAACCTGCGTGTCCATCCTTACGGAACGCCCAAGAAATTAGTGTGTCCATGGACAAGGGTCAGTGATCCTTCGGAACACTCAACCAGGGAAACGCCTCCCGAAAGTGCCGCAATACCAGCTCTAAGTGCTGTCAAACCTGCGTGTCCGTCCTTACGGAACGCCCAATCCATTAGTGAATCCACTATCCCGATCACCCAATCAAGAGAAACGCCTACTAGTGCTATCCCCAAAATGGAACGCCTCCTGAAAGTGCCGTGCACCGTACAGACGTACAGGTAGCCCTATACCTGCGTGTCCGTCCTACGGAACGCCCATTCATTAGAGTATCCACCATTTCGGATCACTCAACCACGGAACGCCTCCATAAGTGCCGTGCACCTGTATTGGACCTACAAGTAGCCCATTCCAGCGTCTCCCAAGTGAGGAACGCCCTTAGTGTGACGTACGCCGCACACCCCATGTGATTGTCTCACCTCCTCAGAAGGTGCCATTCCAGAAGTGCCACCAACTTACGGGACACTTCCCAAGTGCCACAGACCACCTGCCTGATGAACCGTCTCCTACGGCCGACCTATCAGTGGGTACAAGTCATGGCCGACACCGAAGCCCAGGTCTCCCTCATTTCAAGAAAGGCATTTGCCTAAGGGTGCCAAAATCCTGATGGACAAAGAAATTCAGTTTGAATGGATGACGGTAACCTCTATTCTGTTCCTTCGGTCCTTCTGAATGTGGAAAATGCCCTTTCTGGACCAGGAGACCAGGGAAACCACATTGTGCCGCCTGGGCGTAGTTGACCAATTTCATGATGTTTATCAGGTTAATATTGGGCCGAGATCTACTAAAGCCGTATCTCCCCTGGACACAGCTCCCACTACCAGATGCACCGGATCCCTGCAGCATGCCTCATAATCAAAACCTCAATTTTAGGTTCAGAGGCTAGTGCCTCCGATGTCCCCGACATCCTATCTATTTGCGAACCTGGCCCTGACCCAGTGTCAGAGCCCGAAGTTTCTTCCGCATCATCTCAGCCTCTTACCATCTTACTGCCTACCTCCTCCACTTTGGAAGAGGTAAGCCCACCAGTAAACCCCAGACTTGTTCCGAGGGTGATTCACGGAGGATTCCTTAACCTCCCCACGTCAAATCTTCTGCCAGAGAGGACTCTTCACCTGTGGGCCGAGCACACTGCCAGCCTTGGTGGACTCCACCGATTCGCAACCTGTGGGGCCATCTCGGCCTTACCGTCCAGTGCCACGAAAGAGGTTCTGGAACAAGTTCTGCCGAGACTGTGGCCGCAAGGGTCACATGTCTGCCAACTACGGAGGGTGCGCGAACCACAATATTCCTGCCATCGCAATGGCCGTCACCAATCCTTCTTCACTAGGACCTCCAGCTAAGGGCCCTATAACCGTCGCACCCCTTCCAAAGCCATTATCCGCCAAGCCACGTCAGAGCCTACGAAGACTCTGGCGCTCAAATCTCCCTGATACGGAAGATCGATCCCCCGAGGGGCTAATGTTCGATAGACGTCACTTAATAACCATTGAAGGTATCAACCATATCAAGCTGATCCTTCCGACCGTCCAATTGAGGGTCACCAGACCTAGTTTCTCCAAAGTTTTGTACCCTTGCAGTTGCAAGCTACATTCCAGGAGGTTACGACCTCCTCCTAGGCAAGACATGAAGTCTCCCTCGCATTCCAAAAAGCCTAGGGGTCCTAACCCCTCAACAAATCACTCCAAAGCGAGGAGTCATCGAAATTCTACTTCATCCAGGAAGTACATCCACCAACAGTCTCCTCCGTTACCAAGGAGGGAGATTGATCATTCACAGTTCCGTTGCAAAACCTGCAACGTACTAGGGCACTCCACGAATTGGCCTAGGTGCCCTAGCAAGCTACCAGCAGCGGACAATGTCCATTTTCCACAAGGCTTAGCCTTCACAAGAGGACAGGAGCCTCTGTCTCCCATTTCCAAGGGCACGCTGAGAGGTATTGCACCTCCGGTACCGTCACAGGTCCAGTCGACCTCAACACTCTCGCCAGTGCCACTTGGCAGCACTGGGGCAGTGCCAAAGCTCCGTCCAGCCTGGACGTAGAGCCACCACCGAACTTGACCTCTGCGCCTGGCCGAGCTAGCGCCGGTGCCTAACCTAATCCAGGATCCCTCCCTACAGGAGATCCTCCAACAGGCATGGAGCTTACCGCAGCCCATGGCCAATTTCCAGCCCATAATTCTTCTTCAGCCTCACCTCTGTCACCCGAGGATGAACCTACCGGCAGACCTTACCTTCATACCTCCTCTGGAAAACAGGAACTGCCCGACAGGAGTCAGCCTGGAGTTTTCCCCTTACGACGGTTGTCAACAGCAGCCGAAGTGAGGGCCTCCACCCCCTGCAGTAGTTTCACCTCTACGATGGTTGCTGCAGATACCGAAGTAGGGTGTTCTCCTGAAATCCCTCAGGCTACCACTGCCTCTGCTCCTGACGGCGTTTCTGGTCCTTACCCCAGAGTCGGTGCCTCTGTCTAACTCCTAGGACTGGTATAGCCAGGTCCTGGAGAAATAAGAAGAAGAAGAAGGGACGTAACAAATCATTAACACACTAACCACAGAGCCACATGCTCTCCTTGACACCTGTGCCCGAGGTACAGTGTCACATTCATTTGCAGAGTGATCCTGGCACCTACCCAGAGAAGGTAGCCAGCATGATCTCTGCCAGTAAACTAACCTCTAACCCCTAGAAATTGTGATACTAACACTCATGTAAATGTCATAATTACCTCATTGCATTCCATCTGGCACTCTACTAACCAACTCATCATCCTCACGCATTATTACCTCACCTCATGTATTTTAACAATTCCGGCGACACATTACTGCTGTGCATACTACACTCTGGAATGATTGCGTCTCTAATTAACTGTAATGAGTAGGTTAGGCTAATGATTTAGTACCAGGGCATTAGGTTAGTAGTAAGTAGAATTTTCAAGTAACCTTATCTAGGGGTAGAGTAGATTGTCGTCACAGACAACCAGTAGTTCTTACTTAGGCTAAACTACATTAATCCAATAAGTTAGTACACTTAGCATCTCTGCCTATAAGTTAGGTAGGCCACTGTAGTTAGCTGTATCGCTGCTCTAAAAACTTCAAGTTAGAGTAGGAGAACTGGGTAGTCGAGACGATCAACTTATTCAAGCCAAGGCCTTTCACGCCCGAAAGGGAGTGAATGCCTTCTTAACAGGGGGAGCTGCTACGTTTATAGATCTCTTCGTCTACCCAGTAATTAATTAATTAGTTTGATTTGGAGACGGCAGCCATTTCCTCCAAATATCAGCTGATTTTTAGTAAAACGCGGGAAACCAAAACCCGCCAGCCAGAGATGGGGGGTTCCTAAGTTGGGGGAAAATAGACTCTTGTCAGCTTTAGGGACGTATCTAAAAGGTAAGGATGTAGGCAGGACTGGTACTTCTTAGGCCTATATCTTAAGCTCTTTTTCCTGTGAACCCTCTGCTGGCGGTATGTCTGTTTCCAGGATTTATCCCTGCTCGTGGGGGGTTAAGCTGACCCCAACACCAGGCAAAACACCTGCGATCTGCCTCAGACCGCTCGAGTTCGTGACCTCGGATGGATGTCCGACCACCCGCCTTCCATTTAGGCCTATCCATGGGTTACTGGCACACCAAGGGACCCAGACCTAAGACAAAGCCAGGCCACATTTCTACACAGATCCACTGAACATGGCATCCAGGTACGTCTTGTGAAACAGCATATTGCCAGTCCCTTACATCCTATTATCTATTTGATCCCCATTTTCCCCAATTCAAACTTTATATCAGAAGAACTCATCCCTTTGTTTCCTCTCACTGCCTCATGGCCGCATGCTTCCCTTGTGTGATCGTCCCAGACAAATGAAGTATTGCATTCCTTTTCCCCAGTGTTAGAGAACTTAATAATTGTAACTCCATCAAATCAAAGAAGTCATTTTTCTTTTTATCTTGTTTAATCTGGGATTCTTTTCCAGATTCCCTGAGTCACTTGTCAAGTCTATCTGCCCGCAAGTGTTGCATTACCGCAAAATTATGAAACTTAGTTCTCATTACTTGAATCACATTTTAGCCAGCTATCCATTTGTGAGAGATATATGGGTCCCAACGTGTGGACGCTGCATTTACTTTTCTCCAGGCCAATAAGGGCCTCTTGTAATAAATAGCTGTAAAGTAATTGGCTGAGTTTCTGGCAACCTTTCCTCTAGAGTAAATTATCACTATAACTCCTTTTACGGTAAGTTCAAGTAAATTTCCTTTATTTTTCCCTCACTATTTCTGTTTTACGTATCGTAGTCTTTCAAGGCCAGGGCTCATACGTAAATATATATATATATATATATATATATATATATATATATATATATATATATATTATATATATATATATATATATATATATATATATAATATATATATATATACCACACACACACATATATATATATATATATAATATAATATATATATATATATATATATATATATATATATATATTAGATATATATATATATATATATATATATATATATATATATATATATATATATATATATATATATATATATTATCTATATATATATATATATATATATATATATATATATATATATATATATATATATATATTATATATATATATATATATATATATATATATATATATATATATATATATATATATATATATATATATATATATAATTCATCCTAAAACGTCTCAGAGACGCATAACAATTCTATCTTTTTCACAGATTGTCGTACTCACCGTTTAATTCCAGTTATATATGCAGAACAAAATAACTCCATCCACATAATTAGGAAATAACTTTACCAGTGTCTAAGATATAACAAGATTCCTTTCCAGCTATAGACAAAGGATCACATAATTCGAGAAACCAACGTCATTCCAGATGGTTTCCAAACTACTACTAATAATACTTTTGCTCAACATCAATATTTCGTCTTCAATAACATCTTATGGTTGTTTGTATGGTATTTTTACGTTACATGGAACCAGTAGTTATTCAGCAACGGGACCAACGGCTTTACGTGACTTCCGAACCACGTCGAGAGTGAACTTCTATCACCAGAAATACACATCTCTAACATTTCAATGGAATGCCCCCGAGAATCGAACTTACGGCCACCGAGGTGGCAGGCCAAGACCATACCGATCACGCCACTGAGGCGCTCACTGCCATTTGTTGAACAATCTAAACCGCAAGTTGGCAGTGATTTCATCCTGCCAATATTTGATGGCTAATTTAACTTCAACCAGTAATGTGGAATGATCTTATTCTTTCATTGTTTAATGGGCTTTCAAATAACTTCCAATTTGACATATATGGCAGTGATTTCATTGTGAGGTGCTTTTTGAGAGAGAGAGAGAGAGAGAGAGAGAGAGAGAGAGAGAGAGAGAGAGAGAGGTGAATATGAACTTTTATATATAATCATTTGACAGTATTTTCAATACTAATTGCTTCACAGAGAGAGAGAGAGAGAGAGAGAGAGATGGGGGGTGTTTTGAACCCTTTCTAATCAGTACAACACGAAACCACTAAGATGGAGGAAACAAAAACTTCAATATTAATACAGTCTGGCCATCTCTTATTCAGGAGAAGGAAATGTCTCGTGAGGATCGTCCTCAGGCAACCCGAGTTATTCATAAAAGATTAAACGCCACAGAACTCCAGCCCCAGGACACTCGACGGAATCTCATCACGAATTGAAGGCCCTTTCGAAAACTGATTTGACTTCCAGCCTAACCTTGACACTTCAGGGAATCTGTGACGCTCATGTAAGCTAAAAGACTATCCAGATGTAGGGTGGGGGTATCATGACCAATGATACTCTGAGGGCTTTCATTTATGTTATCATAATCTTCTTCTTCTTCTTCTCAGCTTTATCCTTATTCGTGGTCGCCGTTTTTAATGAGTCTCTTCCATCTACCTCTGTCCTGTGTCATTTCATCCCGTACTCCCTTCTCCCTCATATCATCTCTAATGCAATCTCCTCCACCTGGTCTTAGGTCTTCCTCTCCTTCGTGTTGAATCCACCTCCACGTCCATCACTTCTCTTGCCATGTGCTGATCTTCTCTTCTCATCAGGTGGCCATATCATCTTGATATGAGAAGATAATGATTTTTCTCCTTTCGTAGTGTAACTTACTCTCGAAAAGATGCTACAGATAATTTAAAGAGCGATTACTAATGACAGAATAGAATCACTCACATATTAGCATATTGAAAATTGTTTAAAACATATCTGCAAGAATTCAATTAGATCACATGAATCTTAGTGTGCTTATAGAGAACAACAAATTTCTCACTGCAAAGTGTAACATTTCCTACCCTGTTCAGCAGCTTAATTATACATTCAATTCTTTCTCTTAATTTTTAACAGCTTCCTTAGTAGCCACTTCCGTAACCATCCCAATAATTTGCATTGCCCCTTTGAACTCTGTATCAGTCAAAACAAAACATTTGGAAACCTCTTTCCATCAAAAGAGTCTTGACATAAATGTCAAGGCACGCTTCCTTTTTTAACTTTTTAATGTCCAATTGGTCTTTCATAATTGCCTTTGCATTAATTCCTTTCCAAGGCAAATTTAATCTCTCTCTCTCTCTCTCTCTCGCTCTCTCTCTCTCTCTCTCTCTCTCTCTCTCTCATAACAATATTATATATATATTATATATATATATTAATATATACTATATATATACATATATATATATAGAATATATACTAATATATTATATAAATTATATATATATATAATATATATATAGTATATATATAATATTATAATATTAATGGGTATATATAGTATACAATATACACATATATATATATATATATATATATTATATATATATATATATATATATATATATATATAGATATATATATATATAGAAACTATATACATAATATACTATACATATAAGTATATACGTTTTAATGTCCAATTGTTTAGTTGTAATTGCCTTTGCATTAAGTCTTTCCAGGGCAAATTTTACTCTCTCTCTCTCTCTCTCTCTCTCTCTCTCTCTCTCTCTCTCTCTCTCTCTCTCTATACATATGTATATATTATATATATATATATATATATATATATATATATATATATTTATATATAAACTATATAACATATATATACATATAAGTATATACAATTTTAATGTTCAATTTGTTTAGTTGTAATTGCCTTTGCATTAAGTTCCTTCCTGGGCAAATTTACTCTCTCTCTTCTTATCTCTCTCTCTCTCTCTCTCTCTCTCTCTCTCTCTCTCTCTCTCTCTCTATATATATATATATAATATATATATATATTATATATATATATATATATACATATATATATATATATATATATATATATATACTATATATATATATATAATATATATATATATATATATACTATATACATATATATATATATTAATATATATATATATATAGAATATATATATATATATATATATATACACATATATATGTGTGTGTGTGTGTGTGTGTGAAGCTAAAAGGCCCATAAAAAAGAAAAAACCATTTGAATGTTACAACCATATATTTCCAGCACAGAAGGAATTGCAAGAATTATATGGTTGTAACGTTCAAGTAGTGTTTTATGGACCTTTTATCTTCATAATACTCTTGTATTGCAGTGAAAGACATTCATATATACACTATATATATATATATATATATATATATATATATATATATATATATATATATATATATATATATATACACCTATATACATATATAATATATACTAATAAGTATATACTCTTTTTTTCTCACTTCCGCCATGCTGTTGACTCCGGCAGAGAGGCAGGCAGAAAGCTCTAATTCCCCTAATGCCTTTAATTAGAAATGGAGCACGCCAGTGGAGTATTTTTTTTGCGCTCAAAACAGTTTTCACGAGAAGAATCACAATTCTGAACTTAAAAGAAATATTATATTTTCAATGAAGGTAAAATGCAGCACATATACTCGTAAAAAAGAAAAAAAATTCCAAGCTTGCTTTGAAAAAAGAACCCTCGAGGAGATTTAAAAAAAAATAAAAAAAACCGTTTCATTTAATAAGAGATTTCGAAATGGTTAGTGACACCTAAGCGAAGTTTAACGAGCGCATACATAAAAATATTTAAGGCATGAAGATCGCTTTTGATGTTTTTTTTATGAATACGTTTCTTAGAATCTTGACGCGCAGAATTTTCCAGACACGTGGCAAATGTGTCTGAATTGTATATATATATATATATATATATATATATATATATATATATATATATATATATATATATATATATATATATATATAATATATATATATATATAGCCAATGAATGTAAGAGTTTTAACTTTTCCACTGACTTGTACTTTTTTGAATTTCCTTACTTTGAAGGATATACATCAAGTAAATTACATTGCTCTTAATTTATTATGTTATGACAATCATAAAAAGAGTGTCACATCTAAGACTCATCATTTGCTTCTCTTTTCTGATGGTAGTGCCGACAGTTCACCGCGTAGAAATTACTCCATGTTCTGTGCAGCGTCCTTTCGGCACCTAGCTGCAACTCCTTTCATTCCTATTTTGCTCTACCTCCATTTATATTCTCTTTCTTCCGCTTGGTATCATCCACCCTATCTCACAATTGTGTCATAGTGCAACTGCTAACACACACACACACATAAATATATATATATATATATATATATATATATATATATATATATATATATATATATATATATATATATATATAGTATATAGAGAGACGAGAGAGAGAGGAGAGAGAGAAGAGAGAGAGAGAGAGAGAGAGAGAGGAGGAAATAATTACCCAGGCCCTAGACCTTGTAATTACCTTACTTTTTCATGTTAAACACCTCCGTGGATTATTTCTTTCTCGTTCATACTTATTTTCGCTTAAATAACTCACATTCGTGGTCTTTTAAAACTAGCATCTGTTTTATTCGATCCACTGAACTAAATTCTCTGTGAATATTTTGATTTTATTTCTAAGTTTACCTTTAAGCCCTTTAGTACGAACTAGTAGGTTACGTATCCACTGGAAGGCCGACCTATCTGAAGATTAATAACTCTCTCTCTCTCTCTCTCTCTCTCTCTCTCTCTCATACCTACAGATGATAGATATATAATATACATGGCCTGAGGGTACCTGTGTTGGCAATCACTTAATGGCGCTCCGTCATTTTCAATAGACCAACCTATATTTGAACGTGGCACTAAAAAGTTACGGCTTCTACTTCTGCTCTACGCCAAGACTGGTCTCAAAAGGCCGTATTGCCAGCATTGAAGGTTGAGTCGCCATGTGAGCTTCTGTCACTCAGTGATTCTCAAACGCTTTGCGGTAAGTAAAGGGTTCCATATATTTCCGGGGCTTTATGTCTCGGTAACTTTAGGACGAATGCTTTGAACTGACATTTGACGAATACGTCAATGGGAGGCTGTCTGGCAAATTTGAAAGATGATAACAGATCAGCACCGTCTCTTGGAACTTGAAAAAAAAATGAAGAACGAATATATTCTGAAGTCCATACAGTTTCAGAGCGTCATAATAATAATAATAATAATAATAATAATAATAATAATAATAATAATAATAATAATAATCTTTCTCTTCAACTCTGGTGCCCATGGTATTGCGACATCAATGAGTGATACTTTCTTCTTCTTTGATTTTGTAATCAACGTCACGTCGGTTCTTATTTGCACGTATCACCGTATCTGTTCTGATACCATAGTCCCAGAGGATCTTTACCTGATCGTTTTCTATCACTCCCTCAGGTTGGTGCTCGTACCACTTATTACTGCAAGGTAGCTGATGTTTCTTGCACAGGCTCCAGTGGAGGGCTTTTGCCACTGAATCATGCCCCTTTTTGTACTGGTTCTGTGCAAGTGCCGGACATTCGCTTGCTATGTGGTTTATGGTTTCATTTTTCGTATTGCACTTCCTACATATGGGTGAGATGTTATTTCCGTCTATCGTTCTTTGAACATATCTGGTTCTTAGGGCCTGATCTTGTGCCGCTGTTATCATTCCTTCAGTTTCCTTCTTTAGCTCTCCCCTCTGTAGCCATTGCCACGTGTCATCGCTGGCTAGTTCTTTAGTCTGTCTCATGTATTGTCCGTGCATTGGTTTGTTGTGCCAGTCCTCTGTTCTGTTTGTCATTCTCCTGTCTCTGTATATTTCTGGGTCTTCGTCTACTTTTATTAGTCCTTCTTCCCATGCACTCTTTAGCCACTCGTCTTCACTGGTTTTCAGATATTGCCCCAGTGCTCTGTTCTCGATGTTGATGCAGTCCTCTATACTTAGTAGTCCTCTCCCTCCTTCCTTTCGTGTTAAGTATAGTCTGTCCGTATTTGCTCTTGGGTGTAGTGCTCTGTGTATTGTCATATGTTTCCTGGTTTTCTGATCTATGCTGCGGAGTTCTGCCTTCGTCCATTCCACTATTCCTGCGCTGTATCTGATTACTGGCACTGCCCATGTGTTTATGGCTTTTATCATATTTCCGGCGTTGAGTTTTGACTTGAGTATTGCCTTGAGTCTCTGCATATATTCTTTCCTGATCGTGTCCTTCATCTCTTGGTGTTTTATATCCCCTCCTTCCATTATTCCCAGGTATTTGTATCCAGTCTCATCTATGTGTTTGATGTTGCTCCCATCTGGTAGGGAAAGAGAGGGAAAAAATGGATAAGTATCAAGATCTGAAAATAGAAATAAGAAGGATATGGGATATGCCAGTGGAAATTGTACCCATAATCATAGGAACACTAGGCACAATCCCAAGATCCCTGAAAAGGAATCTAGAAAAACTAGTGGCTGAAGTAGCTCCAGGACTCATGCAGAAGAGTGTGATCCTAGAAACAGCGCACATAGTAAGAAAAGTGATGGACTCCTAAGGAGGCAGGATGCAACCCGGAAACCCACACTATAAATACCACCCAGCCGATTGGAGGACTGTGATAGAGCAAAAAGAAAAAAAAGAAAATAAAATAATAATAATAATAATAATAATAGGATTCCTGTTTTTAGGTCAGCTATTAGTGTAAACATTTAAAATCCTAAAGCCTTTTATTTCTCTCATGAGCTTCGAGTATTTACTATGAAATTTTCCGGGAAAATTAATTAGGAAAATAAACGACTTATTCTAAGAGAATTATTACATACATATTCAGACGGGGATGCAATCAGAACAATTTTGATTTAAAATTAATAGACTTTTTACGGCAAGAATAGAAAAAAAAATGCGTATTCATTTGCTCTGAATATTTCCTCTCTCTCTCTCTCTCTCTCTCTCTCTCTCTCGATAAGATTGCTGGTGTCACAATATTTCCTCAGTCTATGTTGGAATGAATTTTGCTACTTTCTCAACTGTCATATCATTACTACTTAGTGTCAAAGCTAATCTGTTTATGTCACTTTGTTTATAAACAAGACGTACAAACAACGTATTGAAAAAGAAGAATCTTGACCTCCTAAACAGAATCGAAAGATTAACACTCCGGAATAAAGATGAAAAAAAAAAATCCGAAATGAATCATGTCAAAAATTGCTTTCCACAAATAAATCCCATAATTGCAAATAGAACAATAGAAGCCTCCAGTTAATTCTAAAAGGATCTTAATAAACATAGCCTCTTCTATCTTTGTTCGTGGTCTTTTGCGATTATTTAATGACAACTTCCATTACCTATCTATTTATCTACTTGCCTACCCTACATATATATATATCTATATATATATATATATATATATATATATATATATATATATATATATTTATATATATATATATATATATGTATATATATATATATATATATTATATATATATATATATATATATATATTTTTTATATATATATATATATATATATATATATATATGTATATATATATATATAATATATATATATATGTATATATATATATATATATATATCTGATATATATATATATATATACATATATATATATATACATATATATATATAATATCTATATAAATACTATGTATATATATAAATATATATATATATATAATGTATGTATGTACGTGTGTGCGTATAGATACTCCACACCCCTGTATCATTAAGGCACGCCCAACAAGATGGCAATCCGTCAAGTATGTCACTGTTGCGAAGTTCATTTCAAATAAAGCGAGCGACTGGAGTTGCCTAGCAGCCTATGAGTGATAATTAATTATTCATAGATGTAACTGGAATCCAGGTCTATATGAATACTATACATGTTCTTTAGACGAACACGCTCCGTCCGTTCGAGATGGAGATTCAGTGAGATTCTTGAGAAAGCTTAATAGATGCGACACGATTCTGGTAACTGGTCTCCGCAGAGATAAAGAAGATGATTGAGTCACAGCGAGTTTACATATGCAGCCGCCACGGACGGGATAAGATGGATCACCGGACAAGTGAGTGTGCCTGGAGATGAGTCTTGTTGCTAGGGTAAGACCTCTCTCTCTCTCGACCCTGTTTTGGCAGGAGGCAATGCCCAATGCCCTCCATATTAAGAACACAACTTTCTAGGTGAGGCATATTTTACTTATGCGTTTGTTTTGAGGATGACTGCTTGTTGCATGAAAATAATCGTGAACCTTTCGCATACCATGTATTTTTCGTTATTTGATTCAGTTATCTGTCCTTGCTTTTTTTGCCAGTCTCTCTCTCTCTCTCTCTCTCTCTCTCTCTCTCTCTCTCTCTTTCTCTCTCTCTCTCCTCCTTGCATAATGAATATTAATATGCAAGATGCTCACTTATATATACTCAGGTGTAGATGCGATAAAAACCAAAGGTGAATGGTCTCTGAAAGCCGTGGTGTAAAGCATGTTATACATATTTTTTACACCACACACAAGCATATATATATATGTGTGTCGTGATCACTTTGTGTGTGTGTTTTATATATATAATATATATAATATATAATAAATTATATAATATATATATATATAATATATATAAATATTATATATAAGATATTACAGTGTATACTAAAACAACTTTTTTTCAGATAAGCAGCACATTGATTATTCAAGTGTTCATCCTGTGAAGAAGAAGAAGAAGAAGAAGAAGAAGAAAGAAAGAAAGAGAGAGAGAGAGAGAGAGAGAGAGAACTCATCTGCACTTATATGTAAACATAATATATTTAAATTAACTAGGAATGAGAGAAAGTACTATGAAGCTATGATATCATTTTAAACAGTTTCTCTGATTTTATAATGCCCTTATTTGATAAAGTGTCAGGTTGCTCACATAAAACATTCAACTTTAGAGATCTGGAGCTTTTTATAATTCATTTTGATTGCAAAATTACTACAGTAACTAGAAGACCCTCACTTAGAATTTACTTTTAAAGGATTAGCTTAAAAACTTTCGTCATGACGGTACCTAGACCTCAGACAATCCACATAACTTTTTAACCATTATAGTTGCTAAAGAATGTAGGTTCTTAAGAAGGTCTGTTCATGTTTATTTTAATTTACGAATATATTTTTTGCGTATATATTTTAAAGATCTTAATCATATTTATTTCAGTTTATGAATATATATTTTCAATCCATTTTGAAGGTCTTATTCATGTATATTTCAATTTATGAATATATTTTTATGAATATATTATGAAAGTCCTATTCATTTTTATTTCAATTTATGAATATATTTTCCCGTCGCTGATGTTACCATTTAGTTGTCCAATGCTTTCTTCACAGCTTTATTGAAGCAGATGTATAATGAACTTGGTGATGCATATTTGTTCACTCTGTTTGGACAGAGGTATAAGCAGGATCTATATATACCCGGCCCATAAATCCAGGCCAGCAGTGGGGATAGGGGGATGCAGGGCGAATGGGGGGCGGGGGGTTTGTTGCTGTGAAAAAGATTATTAAAAAAGTAACATTTGTTGTTTGCTTTATTGGATTTAGTAAAGGTACTTTTTTTTTTTTATTAGATTATCATTTTTTATAAAATAGTAAACTTTCATAGGAGGATAACATCTATATTTTTATTACATCCCAGTTAGCTGCATTTTGTAATAATAATAATAATAATAATAATAATAATAATAATAATAATAATAATAATAATAATAATAATATAATAATAATAATAATAAGATGATGATGATGATAATAATAATAATAAAATAATAATGAATAATAATAATAATAATAATAATAATAATAATATAAATAATAATAATTATTAATTATTAATTAATTATTATTATTATTATTAATTATTATTATTAATTATTATTATTATTATTATTAATTATTATTATTATTATTATTATTCTTTATTAATGTCGCATTTTTTAATAATTATCCAACATGAAGTCAGTTTAAAATAATAATAATAATATCAAATTTTTTTATTATAACTAAGCTAAATTCCAGTTAAAATTATTACAACAACAACAACAACAACAACAATAATAATAATAATAATAATAATAATAATAATAATAATAATAATAATAATAATAATAATAAATTACTCGTGATAATACATTTACCGGATAATCTAAGTCATCTGGCAAAATTAACTTTCAATAATAAATCTTGACAGCCAAGCTCATTAAATCAATACAACAGTTAAATTACCGTGATCCACCTAACTCTATTTTAACATCTTCATTGAAACCCGTTTTCCGATAACGAACTCCAAAATGTGAGAGATATGATTAATGTCTCTCCGATTATCTTGCTTGTCCATCACGCTGATGGTTTTTGTAGTCAATAGGTTTTTTTTTTCTTTTTTTTTGGTCAATGACGTGTGAATCGTATCATTAACCTGACGCTTAACCCAGCATTTCATTATATTCGGTGGTGTTAGAAATCTGGTTTTTTTGCTGTTTATTATTATTATTATTATTATTATTATTATTATTATTATTATTATTATTATTATTATTATTATTATCATCATATTTATTTTATTATCTTTGTGTGAAAGGGCATTGCTGGTACAAAAATGTAAATGAATAAAAAGATACTTGGAGTTGGAATTGTTGAATCACCTCATTGTACCTCATAGTGCCGTCAGTGGACATCATGCGGCGTACTGTAGGCATCACTTAAGCTTCTTTGCAGCTTGGCCCTCTAACTGCAAGCCCTTTCATGCCTTTAACTGTACCTTCATTCTTACTTGCCACTCTCCCGTATCAATTGATTCATAGTGCAACTGCGAGGGTATCCTCCCGTTACGTCTTTCAGAGATTTTTGCTGTCAATTTCCGTTTCAGTTCTGAATGACCTCATAAGTCCCAACTCATGGCCTTTGACGTAAATTCTATATTCTATTCTATTCTATTACCTCGCCGCCGCATTACAAATTGTTTCGTGCTGTGTGAATAAACCGGTACTTTGATGAATGAAAGTCTCTCTCTCTCTCTCTCTCTCTCTCTCTCTCTCTCTCTCTCTCTCTCTCTGCCACACACACACACACACACACACACACACACACACAACACCACACACACCTATTTATACGTCTTTGGACATGAATGTTATCGTGACGTTTTCCCAATAATAAATGTCAGCATCTCATGTAGTCGACGCATTTTAGATGACTCAAATAATTTCATAAATTAACGGTCATTATTCCTACCCTTGGTTATTCTCTTCCCAGTATCGCTATTTTAATACTTTAAACTACGTATATTAATCAGATACCTTAAAATTAATATAATCTCACATGAAAAAAGGTGGATTCTTGATTTGAAATAAAGTACCGGAGATATACTAATCTGAACTTGACACAGCAATATTTACTAATAGGTCTTCTATCGGGAAATGATAGAACTTTACAGCGATGTCACTAAATAAAATGCTTTGGATATCTGTTTTTTTTCCTGTTTGCTTCTTCCTCTGTTGGGTCTTGACTTTCTGATAACATGTTTTTTTATATATATTTTTAGATATTAAAGGAATCAAGAGTTTTACTTTGAAATAAAGCGAAAATTCTTTTTCTTCTTGATAATATGTCATTGAAAATATTATGATTCCACTGCCCTGTTAAATATTATTTTCGAGTATTTTTTGTCAAATTCTGTTCACTTTTGTCAAAATTCATTCATCAAATTCTATAAGAAAAGAAAAGAATCTATTAGAAACGGTCATAGCACTTTCCTAATGCTGCCCCACTGATATGTCAAGAAGAAATGATTTACGATCTCTCTCTCTCTCTCTCTCTCTCTCTCTCTCTCTCTCTCTCTCTCTCTCTCTCTCTCTCTCTCAGAAATGTCAGGCTTTAAGTGCAGCAGAGTGGAAAAGTGTCCCAAGAATCTTTAACAGTTCCTAAACACGCCAAGGAAGACGGAACTCGGGCCGCATAAGATAGACTACTTTTGTATTTCAATTTTTCTTCTTCGTGGTTCGGAATTACGAGAAAGTCAAATTATTCACGACAAGTTCAACGTTAATTCAAGTGAATTTAACTTGGTTTTCGTAAATTTAACTCAAATCAGTTTCATTTCCTTAAATTCACTTTGTTTCACTTTGTTTGTCTTTATGTACAGCCCTCCACAGGGGTGATTCACTCTCTTGACACGGCGATTGCGAGGACAACTAATAGAAACATTTAAAATAATGAAAAGCATAACAAAAGTAGACAGTAACCTATTTACGTTAAACAAAAACCAGAAGGAAAATAATGGATGGAAACTAGAACTGAAGAGATACAACACCTCTCATTATGGGAACTTCTTCACATACAAGATATGTGATACATGGAATAAACTGCCACCAGAAGTTGTAAACAGCAACAGTGTGGAAGAGTTTAAAAGAAAGCTAGACAAAATCATTAGGACAGTGTGAATAAACATTAATATCTGCTCCTACAGATAATTGAGCACAAGCTGTCTCCTCGGATGGACTAACAAGTCTTTGAGACATCCTAATCCTTGTATCTCTTTGTAACTCTTGTTCGTTTTCAAAATAAGTTTTTCTTATATTTTAATAATCGTCTTTTACTCTTTTCCCGTCAGCATCGTATCTCCTGGAGAATATCGTGTGGTATGTTACGTTACCTCAATCTACATTGAATATGTTTTTTTTAAACAGTTACATTGGCCATTCACAAGGACTCTTCGTCATTTGAAGTAGCGTTGATGACCTTAATTCTTGCGACATTAGCTTACGTGACAAGCCAATCAATCGTTTTATTTAAACCTCAACATATATCACGTACCTTTTTTGAAATATTGTTTTATTGGCTGTTCAAAAGGACTTTGACATCTGAGATAGCACTGATAACCTTAGTTCCTGCGACGGAAGCTTAAATAAACCAATCAGTCAATTTCTTGTAATGTGGAGGAATTTGCAGCGCTGAAATTCAAGTACTAGAGATAGCGTATGAGGTGTTTCGTGAACTGCAAAGGATATTTCAAGGGACAAATAAGGTCATTTAAAATTGTGTAATCTTAAACGATTACCGCGAACGTAAAGTTATCAGAACATAAAGATAAAGTAATCAGAATAAAAACAAAAGATGGTCGGAATATAGATAAAAAAGAAATCGCAATTTAAAGATCTTTGCAAGATTATTTTTCACAGATGAAATCTCTGACGGAGAAACTATTTTCACCCCTGGAGAAATGAAAGTCAAATTCAAAGTAAATACATTTTTGGGGGATCCCACTGGGAGGTACCTAAGCGATTTTGAATATCTTTTCTCTTGACCCCGGTAATGACCGTGGTCGGACTCTCCTTTAAGGAACTTTAAAAAAAATCTGCTGATGCTATTACCTTTTTTAAGAGGAAAGTTACAGGAACCCAAGAACTGCGTGAAAAGCTTTTGATATTATGACTTTACGGAGGAGAAAATATATTCGACCAAGATTTTTTTTTTCTTTCTTTCTTTTTTTAAGGCGATTTTAAAAACGCGAAAATACTTGCGACAGCTCAGGGCTCTATAAAAATTACGTATTGGAAAGAGGTAAATGAATTTTAAAGTGACTGTTTGAAAGAACTGCAAATCTGTGTTAAGAAAAACGTTGGAATCATAGAAATGATCCTATTATCATCTTACAATTGTCCTTATGCCCTAGAAAAACTTGTTCGGTATAATTACTTAGAATTTATTTTGTCTTTTTTCTTCCATATTCTGAGAATATGTCGAACATATGCTAGGGGCAAAGAAAAATGATCCTGCATTACTCTTCTCTCTCTCTCTCTCTCTCTCTCTCTCTCTCTCTCTCTCTCTCTCTCTCTCTCTCTCTCTCTCTGATCCGAACATGACAAAATAGAATCCGGGGTGGAAAACGTGTGTACTCTTCTATTATATTCTGTTCTATCCTGTGTTACATCCCCTCACAAAAGGATTTATAATTCATCTGAAACAGAGCGTATAACACATTTCCAGGAATGCCTCTTTTGATGTTATATTGTATGTTGCAAAATCCTAGAGGTCACCCCTCGTCATTTTCAAGTCACTGGGACCTTTTGTGCGCAGGTATTGCGAAAATGAAAACAAAATTAAGTGGAAGAACTACTACTGTGATTTTCCGTGGCCTATTCTCGGTCAGTATTTCGTTGGCCTTGACCATCTCGAACTTTTGGGTGAACTGTGAAATGACATTTAAGACTGAAGACATTTCCTGAAAAAAAAAAAAAAAAAAAAAAAAAAAAAAAAAAAAAAAAAATGAAAAAAAAAAAAAAAAAAAAAAAAAAAATACCGGGCCAACCATTTAGCCATGAAGATAAAACCCTTGGACTTAGCTTTCCGTTCCAAAATTTCTATTAGACACGCAATACGATGCTTCTAAACGCAATTAAATCCGAATTCAAAACTATAACACATTTGATATTCAGCCGAACGACCAATGGTTTCTGCAAAAGATACACAAATACAAACAAACACACTCATACAAACACACAAAAGACTGCTTTGAATTTCTTGGATAAATTCTCCTGATTACGAGATGCGTAAGAATTGAGATATGCTTCCCTTCCTAATTTATTCCCTCAAACTAAAATCATGAATAGTTGCAGAGAATAAACGTAAATAACTGGAATATGAATGGTGATAAATCATCCCTACAATTAACAAGAGTTAGAAGCCAGCAGTACCACCAATTACTATTGGATGTTACTTTGATGAATCTTAGTGTACTTGTTCTGACTTCAATTATTTCAGTTATGAAAGGATTCCTCTGCTGATACAAAGGTTTTATAGAATGGACAAATAACATTAACCATTAGAAAATGGAGAAATTTATGAAATCATACACCAAAGGTCATCAAAAAAAGTAATATTACAACTTTCCTAAAGTTTCTGATCGAGTATTCAAAAATCCCATAACTATGTACTGCCTGAACTCTTAGAAATAAAAAAAAAAGATAATAAATTCACCTTACTGCATAACTGCTGAACAGGCTATTAAAGACGGACAGATCAAAAACTAAATAAAAAAATAATACTACCCATTCTACCAATGACCTTTGTCATTTGAAAGTCAAAATTAGCATAACTTACTTTTGGAATGGAGGGTATTTTTAAGAAATTTTAGTTATTTACTGCCTGTGTGTAAGAATCTGTTTTGCTGTTGTCTACCAAGTCAATTCATTATTTTTGTTTCTTTTAAACCACTAAGAGTTAGTTTTACTGAATACATGCTTATAGTATTTCTATCTTAGTTACTAATAATTAGTAACTAGAATAATATACATAGTACCCTTACTATGTTATAGTATTTCTATCTTAGTTACTAATAATTAGTAACTAGAATAATATACATAGTAACTTACTATGTATATTATTCTATATCATTTTGAGAACCGCGTTTGAGAACAGCTCGACAGATATGTAGCTTTCGACAAGCTTTTTTCAAAAACAGCTCTCAAAATATTATACTGAATACAGAAAGAGCTTTTAGCTGGAAAGAATTTATCGCTCTTGCAAGAATAATATCGCACATGAGACCATTGTTGTATAGATGGATACGTAAGTCCTACCTACATCTGAAAGAGCTTTTGAGAGGAACAGTATATTTGACGCTTGTAAAGCAAGTTAGAGGATGAGTGTCATACATCGAGGATCACATGGAACGAATATTCAAAGCCTTGGTTCTTTGAACTATCAAGGAAATGGTGTCAAATTTGTCTGACAGAAAAATTAATACCTCCTAATGTTTAAACCAACTTTAACGGAGGTCCTTATTGTTTGGAGACTTCAAGAAGAACATTTTGAATAATAATTGAACCGATATTTTTTTCTCTTTCCACTAAAGTCCTGAAAGCATCTCGTGAAAATTCGTTAGAATCTTTTCATAATAACGCAACTTTATTTTTTATGTATTCGGAGATTTCGCTCAAATTTTTATAAACCCAACAAAGGAATCCATTCATAGAATCTACTGGTCACTTTTTACCAGATACGTATGTCATTTTGATAACCACAATGCCCTCTTAACTTCTCGTATTCTTCACACTTTCTGGATACACTTGCCAGTACAAAGCCTTAAACCCAAATGCAAGAATATAGAGTTATTTCGACGTCCTTAACATGGTTCGAACACGGATCCAGAGTATCAGAACCAGGTTACGGCTCTGTTATGAAAAAAGCAACTAAAAGTGTTAAGAATTCGTTAAATTAAAAGGGCACTGTGGTTAATAAGATTACACTTGCATCCATTCTTAGGATAAGATCTCATGGCCTTAATAATACAGTGCTCTCTCTCTCTCTCTCTCTCTCTCTCTCTCTCTCTGGAAAAAATGTAAATAAGCGATGGCGGTCACATGGAATCCGCGTCGCCCCGATGGACGGAAAATACAGCTACACGAAAATGAAAAGAACTATTTTGCTGTAATGAGGAGTTATTACAAAACATTTGTAATTATACTGCAAGGAGAAGTTCTGATCATCTCCCGTGGCATCGGTAAAAGCGGACACCCGCAACTTTTCGCTTATTAAGACTTCTCCTATTATGCCCCGGCTCCTGTGGCACAAAGTCTCTCTCTCTCTCTCTCTCTCTCTCTCTCTCTCTCTCTCTCTCTCTGTAAGGGTGTAGGTAGGTGTTTGTGTGTGCGAGAAACATATTCCGTTCTTTTAAGGGAGGTCACATCCGTACAATGCCTTTAGTCAGTGACCTCGCTTGATGTGACGCCAGAAGAATCCAATCGATTGATTAATTAATCAAATTCTCCAGAGGCATTTAGGTAGCCATTCACAGAGTTTGGAAGAATTTCTATGCTGCGTGGGACAGGTAGAGTCTCATGAAGAAGTTTCACTAAATATAGGTAGTGGTATTCGAAAGTATTAACATGTCTTTTACGTTCCTTGGCAATATCTTTCTATGTATACTCTCCAGATGTTCTGGCTTGGAATATGGTATGATTTTCAACGGCAATATACGTTATTTGTAATGGACCATGCGGTTATATATAGGTTTCACCTTGTCACACTGTTTAATTCCTGACGCAGATTTAAGGCATTCTAAAACCTAAAATATATGTTTTCACAGCTTTTATACATAATATTCATTATATTTATTCTAGTATATTATCATATTCATATTATTTATATTATCACTATTATTTTAGTCACTCTCAGGAGGCCTGCAGGGTGTCCTTTGTATATATCAGTCCTGACTATTTGGGGCATCGCAAAATGAAAATTCCTGTGAAATGCTATTTACGTGAAAAATGTCCATTCGGCAGTGAAATGTCAGTTTGGTGCCATGTACGATCTGCCTGTGTTTATTAGCACACTGATGAAATTCCCGTGTGTCTGTCGTTATAAATCTAGCTGACCTTATGCCAGCACGGGCTCTTGCTCATTAGTAAAGTGCCAGTTCGATTAAATATGGATTGCTTTAAAAATCGCTCTTTGAAAGTATCAGGTACATTGTCAATTAAGGTAAATTTATACATTTTGCCAAAATGTGCATGGCTGCATTTTCGTCAACGAACCATCCAGCTATTGCTGCCATTACGAAATTTACAATAAACATGTCATTTTTTTTTTAAACTCGTTGGACGTTACAATACCTTATACTCAAATAATGAATAATGTAATTATCACCTCATGCAAATCCAAATGCGGAAAATAACATCCCGTATGCAATTGTATTCCGCCTGATTAAAATGATAATACATTCTCCCTGACTGGTTGATTTGCTAACGTTCGCCAGGACAATGATTGCTTTAATTTACAGTATGCGGTGTAATTTTTATCAATACAAATTAATTTTCGGACTGCATGCTGAAAATACGTATAGACTGATACTGGGCCAACGCGTATATGTAATGCAGGCCTCGAAATATATTAGCTGTTGCATCGAAATAATGCCGTTTTGTTCGGCCCAATTTATCGCAGCTGCATACCCTCTGATTTTCTCGCAAATTCATTTCGAATTGTTTTATTGCTCCGCTTTTTGTTGTTGCTGTTTTTATTTGTTTTTTTTCTTCCATTCAAGCTACAAATAAACAGGTCGCACATTTGTGGAAAAAAAGGATCGTCATCTGGATTATTTTTACCTGATTTATTAAGAAAATATTTGTATGTGGAATTTTTTAGTTTTCATTTATGAATTCAATTTTATTTCCAGACAGCAATACAATTATTTTTTATGCAGCAATATTATTTTTTTGTTTATGAAATTATACAAATTTTTTCAGACAATATTGATGTTATTTTATATATATATATATATATATATATATATATATATATATATATTATAATATATATATATATATATATATATATATATATATATATATATATATATATATATATATATATATATATATAATATATATATATATATATATTATATATATATATATATAATATATATTATATATATATATATTATATATATATAATTCATCGTTTTACTATAATATTCGATTTTGTTACACAGCTCACTTAAAGTAATTATGAGTTGTTACATCAATATTCCTGGTAATAAATCTATTAATTTTGTTTTATATCAGTCTTTTTCTGTGGCGGCACAGGCTCTTGCTTCAAGGAGTAGCCCCGTAATATATACCAAGTATTGATTAATATAACATTCTGTTAGCTGTTACACGAATTGATATTCGTACTTCGTAAATAGAAGCTGCAGCAAAGAAACAAATGATAAAACAAAGACTTTGATATTTCGAAACACTAAAACAAGTTGGAGGTTAATCACGAAGAATGATTTACAGGAAAAACACTATTTCAGTTTAATTTCCTAAATCTGAAGTGTAATTCCCTTGCAGAAACGCAATACGGACACTACTTAAGCCTCCTGCAAGGAAATCGTCTCCATTTCCCTTTGTTTACTCACAGATAGTGTGAGAATCGTAAAGTTCTTT
Organism: Macrobrachium nipponense; assembly: GCF_015104395.2. Classification (NCBI taxonomy): domain Eukaryota; kingdom Metazoa; phylum Arthropoda; class Malacostraca; order Decapoda; family Palaemonidae; genus Macrobrachium; species Macrobrachium nipponense. The sequence continues at coordinate 8,020,931 of NC_061108.1, forward strand.
ATTGAGGAGAATTTATCTCTATCCGCGGCAATAAAAAGTTACGCTGTTTTCGTGAAAAGTGGAATATATACGAATCTGAGATTTGATATTACTTTCTGTGCTTTCTGAAGGATAAGGAATTTTATAATTCGGTTGGTTTATGAGTTCTGTACTATTTGGATTCTTCTCAGTGTCTGGATCTGGTATGATTCCATTTACAAAAACCATATATATACACACACATGCATATATACATACATATATGTGTCTATAAACGTACGTACACTATGCAAATTCGGATCCAGATCTTGAGATGAATATATAATATGGAACTCATAACACTCATAACTCATTTCTGACAGCGAATATAGTCTGTGTGTGTTTTCGGATGTTTTGGTTGACAGATGAAAATAGACCCGAAAATGGCAATAAATGGAACTCCATGATGATTAGATTTCCATGCAGAAAATATAACAATTTTTTTGTTAATCTCGTAATTACGACCCGGCTCATCCCACCTACAAACGCACGCAATACACGCACATACATACATACATACATACATACCCACACACATATATATAAATATTCATATACAATTATACAATTATACTTTATATAGCATAATCTAACTATCTATCTATCTAACTATATATCTATATATAATATATATATATATAAATATTATATATATATATATATATAATTATAATAATATTAATATATAGATATATATTATTTGTATTGTATCCCAAGGCAACAGTTTCCAAGCGGAGTTATCTAAAATACGTTTAAAGTTTAAGCTCTTCCACTTTCGTGTATATTCAAATTAATCTTCGCAAAACTTATTAGATCCATTATACTTTTATGTTTCTTGACCAAACATAGGGTATTAACTCTTCTGCAATATTGGGGGAAAAAATTAGGAATAAATCATAGTTGGTCACTGAATGTCATATATTCGTCGTCAAAAAATTCTGTGTATCCCGGGAGTAAATTTTAGATTAAAAAAAACATAAAACATGCTTCATTTATTTATAAGTTTAAAAGATCCTGATGACTTTTGTTCCTTTTAAAATATTGTTGATTATTTTTCGGTCTCTTTGTTCAGCGGACTTATACGACCAATACACAATTAAGCCTTTTATTTATATTGCTTATAAATATAAATCAAAACTTTGCAGAATGCAAATGAAGATTAAAGAAATATGAGATAGCTTGCTTTCTTTGGCCCCTTTAAATATTACCATTGATTTTGTGATATCTTTGTTCAGCAGATTTATGCAGCCAATACACAATTAAATATCTATTTGTTTCAGATAAACACAAGACAAACCTTTGAAAAATGAAACTCGAAATTAGAGAAAAAAAAATGGAAAACTGTTTTCCGTGACACCTAACAAGATCTTGTTTGAAAGTATTATAATTCACGTTAAGATTTTTTTTTTATCAAACTAATTTATAGCTACAATACACAGTCCAGTATTTTTTGTGTTACAGTTAAGCATAAGCCAAAACTTTACAAAATGGAACTCGAGATTAAAGGGGAAAAAAGGGAACACTGTTTCCCGTGGCACCCTGATACACACAAACGAGCCGAAATCTCTAACGAGTTGACAGGGGACGTCGCGGATCCCCCACAGGAAAATTTTGCTGACGTTAATTGGCATTGCTTTGGGTGGTGGGGAGATCAGATGGCAAGTTTTCACGTCGTTACCCAGTTCTTTGGAACCTGCGGAAAAGACTGTGTGTATGGGGGTACGAATATATACATGTATATATACACACGCATACACACATCAAGGCAGGGAGACAAGAAGACAGCTGATTTATCCCCGCCTCCAAATTCAATTATTCTTGTTAACAATACGCACCCGTATATATTAATTTAATACACTGAATCGAATCATACTATTTGGTTTGAGTTTTTGGAAATATAAAAAAAAATAAACAATAAAGAGACAAATGAAAACTCACTGCGTTTAAAAATTAATTTATCGCGTCCTTGTATTTCAGACATTTCTTGCCATAACATGCATCGATGTAGTCATTTCATACATTGAATTGAACCACACACTGTACTCATTGATATTTTAATATTGAAAAGTTGAGTCTTAGGTAAGAATTCTTTATTATAAGTAATGCTATCCAGAGAAAGTCCTGAGTTCAAACTTAGGTTCGCTCAAGGGTGATACAATATCGCAGTCACGAAAACTGATATTCGACGCTTAGGAGACTATCTCACTGAGAGAGGTAATTTTGCACTGAAAATACTCTTCAATTTGGCTGCAGGCAATGAAATGCATTATCGTGTTATAGTATATCAGAGAATTTTGTGGAATATTGAACAAAATAAGTCGAGTCAGCATTTACGACGGTTCAATTTTTTTTTTTTTATTAATATTATTTTCATGCATTTTCTCAAAACCTTCATTAGCTTGAGGAGTTTCTCTCTCTCTCTCTCTCTCTCTCTCTCTCTCTCTCTCTCTCTCTCTCTCTCTCGTAGGAATTCACGTTAATCTTCAAGCTTCCAATATCCCCTTCGGGATTTATTTATGATCTTTTAGCTCATATTTTTATGTACCCATTTGGTTAATAGAAAAATTAGTTATGAGTTCATTAGGGCACACAGCCATTTCGGGTAATTTCATGCATTGATCATCTACTTAACGGCTATTATTATCTATATGAAAAATTGCATTTGACTTAAGAAAAAGTAACCGTTTTTTTTTTTTTTTTATAATGAAATGCCTCAAGGGTGGGTATGTTTGTGTGACTGTATATGTTTACACGTGGGATACTCTTGTCAGAGGCATGTCATCTAATTCATTGATTTACGGCTACTAAAACTGGCGTCACTGGCGAGTCACTTCAGGGTATTTTATGTGGATGCTATTACTTAAATGAAATTGAAAGTTAGATAAATTAAACGTTAATTTCATGTGTTAGAAAAACAGTACATTTTTGCCGGGTCGAATACATATGCTTTTTTTTTTTTTATTACAGTCTAGTACAAATATTATGAATTAAGAATATAAAATGAATATCATTTAAGCCCGTAAGGTAAAACTTTCATCTATTTACATTATATATAGTTCTTATTTATGTATTTTTCATACCCAGGGAAAATTCAGTCCATTCTCAGGAAACCTGAACATGGGATTAAATTTTGTTAGGCATAATCCTTCTGTTTTTCGTCCTGACAAAAAGAACGAAGAATGATAGATTTTATTGTTTACATCGAACAGAAAACAACGAATAAAACTGTCGAGCATCAATCAATTTTTTTTTGTGTCAGGTTTACATGGAAGTCCTTTAACGTAATTAAATATTTTCCCCCAAATCAACAGTAGAACAATGGCCACATGCGGATCAATCGGTTTTTTAGCGAAAGGCATCACCATTATGTTGCAATGAAAGTGAGTTATAATTAAAACAATATTAGTTTTCTGATAAGAAAACTGCTGTGCCGGCTTTGTCCGTCCGTCCGCACTTTTTCTATCCGCCCTCAGATCTTAAAAACTACACAAGCTGCAAGTTGGTTTGTTGATCATCCTCCCTCACCCTGAAACATACCAATATTGCAGCTCTCTAGCCTCTGTACTTTATATTCTACTTAAGGTTAAAGTTAGTCATAATCGTGCTTCTGGCAACGATATAGGGCAGGCCACCACCGAGCCGTGGTTAAAGTTTCATGGGCCGCGGCTCATACAGCATTGTACCTAGACCACAGAAAGACAGATCTAATTTCGATGGCCTTGATTATAAGCTGTAGCGACTGTACAGAAAACTCGATTGCCCCGAAGAAACTTCGGCGCATATTTTACTTCTTTATTTTAGGGAACTGTTCTGTGAATATGAAATGGCTAAGGATTTTTTTATGGATTAAATTGCAAGTGTATAGCAATGAGGATGCTGCTCCCGACAAAAGGTTACGTCATTTACGTCCTGCTCATTTGCCTAG
>NC_061108.1:8029873-8039873 GCF_015104395.2 Macrobrachium nipponense
ATCAAATTCCGTTCTGAAGTAGCCCGTTAAAACTGCATGCCCTCATTCATGAGTAAGTGCTACTGATAAAATAATAGGTGATGATGATAGGAATAATTCATTGTAAAGGCAGATAATGATAATATAAATAAGAAAAGGAGAGATGATTCGTTTGCCTGGGAGAGTAAAACTGACTCAGATGAGACTGAAGATAATATTAGTAAGCAATTGTCGATAGGATGATATCAATTTTTTTTTGAATTAACAATTCAGATTTTGCCATTTAGAATTCTTAACATTCTTTTCCATTTGCTTTCATGTCTTTTTGTCACTGTTTTTTTTTAACATTCTTTCTCAAATGCTTGAAGTTACCCGTTGTTTAAATTCTCATTACTTGAAATAACCATCTTATTAAAAAATACTCACGATTTGTGATCATTTCAGCTTTTTTTATGACTTGTTTGGTACGGCACTTCGAAAAGATTAACAATAACGAGAGAAAGATTAATCTTTTGAATTATATAGACTGTTGTTCACGTTTTCTGTGGAAAAACAATTTGCTAACTTTCCCATCCGTTAAGGTATTAATTTAGTTCGTTTCTCTGTGATATATAATCCCAATACTGATCTGGAATTTCAGTCGACTGCCAGTTTCCTATTACTCTTTGATTGGTTAAAATTCCTTGGGAATTAGGAATTAGGTACTGCTGATCTTCAGCTGTTGGGTATTGTTCACACATCACCAACGAGACGTATGTGTTCGTCTGAGAGAGAGAGAGAGAGAGAGAGAGAGAGAGAGAGAGAGAGAGAGACTATGATTCTTAAACAGTAGATAAATAGTGGCAGCTATCGTAAGAAAACAAACAAATATCCCCGCATCATTACACACTGCTCTCATGCGCGCGCATGTGCGCCCGCTTGCATCAGTAAGGCAGAGCACAAGTTGTTTATTCGTTAACATCGAAGCCCAAGGAAACTTAAGCGGATGTGTTTACTTTCGCCATAAACCAGAGCCTTTCTTGTTTGTATTAAGCATTGAGATGAGTCTCGACGTATTTCAAGGGAGCTTCAATAAAAAAAAAATAATGTTTGAGGAATTTGGTTCGTCTTCAAGTCAAATGACTGATTAAAATTTCCGTGTTCGTTGAGCGAATAATTTTTTTGTGCGAATTTGTCGCGTTCATGGCTCCAAATGACACTCCGTAATTTTCATCGTGCTTGGAACTGCTTTCATAAATATTCATTTCTAATACATATATATGAATATTATCGAAATGGCCTCTGCAGCGATATTTGCATATTAATGAGAGTTTTATTCGAACGTATCAGGCTACAAAAGAACACAATTTAACTGACGATGTGATACTTATAATAATTAAAACTGCTGTGATTTATTGCAGTGAAATCTAGCAAGAAATTTATATATTTTTTTTCTATTACAATTCACGCATAACTGTTATGAAAACTGTGAAACTGCTTCTTTACACCAGAATCTGCCTTGCAAATGTATTCGCTAAATACGGAGTGGCAAACGAGAGAGAAAGAGAGACAGTTTTTGACTGTATGTTACTTCACATTTACTAAAGTAAGCACTGCCGGATCGTAATGACATATACATATATACATATATATATATATATATATATATAATATATATATATATATATATATATATATATGTGTGTGTGTGTGTGTGTGTGTGTGTGTGTGTGTGTGCGTGTGTGTGTGTGTGTGCATATATAATTTAGTTGTTTATATACTATATGTATATACAAATATATATTTATATGTACAAAGTATTATTATATAAATAATGTATATGCACATACACACATACATACACACACACACACACACACACACACACACACATATATATATATATATATATATATATATATATATATATATATATATATATATATAAACACACAATACTTTTGTCATTCATTTCCATCTCCCTGTCCCCGCCAAATATCTCTCCTCCGAGACAGATTAACATCATCAGCGATCGTCCTCCTTCCAGCGCCCCATTCCCCCCAACCACCTCTGTATCACTGTGGGATCTTGATTCTTGTAAATCGCGGCCATTTGCGTCAACTGCAGGATATCCACAGCAGAGGTTATCTCCTGGGGGAACACTCTAATTCTTTCCAAGAGGGAGGTTGTCCCTTGTGACCTCTCGTGACTTCTTCTGGTGGTGTGGGTGGCGAGATGAATTTCTTTTTCGGATGATGCTGTTTCTTTCCGATTGGGATAATCATGCTTTGGTGTGAAGTTTAAAATTATTATAGTTATATATCCTCCTTTGCATTTATATTATCTACGTAGGTTTGAAAAGTCGGAAACTTCATGGTCACAGATATTCTTATCCATTTGGGACATCCGTGTTACGATTATAAGTGTTTGGATTATCGGTGTTTGAATTATCAGCGTTACGATGCTGCGTTTGCATCATCAAGTTATAAATAATTCTTCCGCTTTGGACAACTGATTTGATGATGCACCGTTACAGTCATCATGGTTACGTATATTCCTTTCCATTTGGATTATATATTACGATGCTGAGGATTAAGTTAGTTTGGGGTGCAAAATTGAAACTATCATATATATGGATACTGCTTGCCATCTATATTCTCCAGGTTTTAATGCTAAGTTAAAAACACAGTATATCACAGATACTCCTTGGAGTTTGGATTATCAATGCAGTGATGTTAAGTTAGAATCATCAAAGTTATAGGTATACTCTATTTGTATTACTCACGTTTTGGTGCAAAGCAAAAATCATTATACTGTAGTTGTACAAACTCCTCCTATTATGATAAAAATAGAAGTAACCTGATTTAGAGACAGGAAATAACTTTATAGGTGAAAAGGAATTAATTACTTATTTTACTATAATATTCATCTGTTTATCATATTTTATTTATTCAGCTCTAAATTTCCTGTCTCTGAGTCCATCCAATTTATAAAGTGTCTCAGTTACTTTTCCATCTCAGTTTCAGTTTAAGCTCTTTCCTACGTACGTTTTCATCATGAGCATTTCTTTTCACGTCTTTAATATGTTATCAGTGAATATATATATATATATATATATATATATATATATATATATATATATATATATATATATATATATATGATGAGTGTGTATATATACACACCCATGCACACACACACACACACACCACACACACACATATATATATATATATATATATATATATATATATATATATATATATATATATATATATATATAAATATACAATATCACAACAAACAGCACGCACACCATTCGGGGTAAAAAAAAAAAACGAAACAGCTATTTAAAATGTTCGCCGTAGAGTTAAACAAGCATTAAAATTCCAGTGACGGAGATTGCGCTGGGCAGCTCTCGGGCTCAACGAGCGCCGGGTGAGTCCTTGAAATACGATGTTGTCCTATGGGGCAACTTTGAGGTTTACGGTTGTCCTAAACATTCTCCCTTTTTTAATGAATTCTGTCGATAAGATCAGCGCTCGGCTGTCTTTTGTAGCTTTTCCATTAGAATTATTATTAATAATAAAAAAAATAAGATTGGTCTTGTCCAAGTCAATACTATAATTATTCTTCAGCATCTCATCTCGTGTTCTTGTGTTTTTACCTGAGGGGTGCGACTCTCTCTCTCTCTCTCTCTCTCTCTCTCTCTCTCTCTCTCTCTCTCTCTCTCTCTGTATTAACCAGGTTGATGGCATAATTATTTTCCCTTATTTTATCTCTCGTAGATGTGTTTTTTTTTACCTGAGAGGTGCGACCTCTCTCTCTCTCTCTCTCTCTCTCTCTCTCTCTCTCTCTCTCTCAAATTCCAAGCTGTGTCAGGTAGGCCGCCGACTCTTAGGCGCCATATTTGGCCTTTGCCATAATCTGAATACTAATGTAAACAGATTAGAGTTGTTCTTTCAACGTATAATTCATGACTTCTTCATTATCACACGAAATGCTGACCTTCGGGTCCTCAGTCCGAGATGGTTTTTAGTTCCCTTTTATCCTTGTTTTTTTTTGTCTTATGTAAAGTATAGACGAAATACAAAAGGATGTATTTATTCATGCATGTCGAAACTGATTATATATACGTATATTCCTCTTTTAATATTATTTACATGCTTTTCGTATATACCAATAAATACAGTATGTATATATATATATATATATAATATATATATATATATATATATATATATATATATATATATATATATATATATATATATATTATACGCCAGCGCACACACACTATATATATATATACATATACATATATAGAGTATATATATATATATATATATATATATATATATATATATATATATATATATATATATATATATATATATAATGTTTGTGTGTGTGTATGTGTGTGTGTGTTGCTATGTAGTCTCATACTCAGAGATAGTGAGAGAGAGGGAGAAAGAGGGCATTAATTTTTTTTTCATTGCCATAGTTAAGAAGAAGTACTAATTGAAAAATAATACAAGAGGATGACTAACTTGACGGTAATGACCGAGGCTCTGCAGAATACGAAATAATTAGAGATTTAATTAAGGTAATTAATGGCTAACTTAAACTCTTAAGACTCTAGCACAAAAATGTCAGATGCCATCTAAGTATTGCACTAACTTTGATGCAACTGAACGCATCTGCCGTAAATTGTGCCGTAAATTGAAAGTTCAAAGTTGGCAACTGAAAATCCACCTTTTAAAATATAAAATAGTCCACTACGCTAAATCACTCTCAGTGTAAAAGAAAAAAAAACAAGGGCTTTTGCCCTCACTTAAGGTATTAAACTTATATCAAAAAGCTTTTCGTCCCACGGAAAAAAGAAGAGTCACGGGAAGCAAAGCGATTTTGGTTGGTCCAATCTATTTCCGAACCGATTATGTTTAAATGGACCCTGGAATTTTCTTTTTTCTCTTCCACTTCTTCTTACTTGAGTCAGGGGTATGTGGCCACGCCCACTTCCTTCCCGTCGGGATTATGATTAAAAGAGCAAAGAATGTGAAAATTATGACTGACCTCAAAAGATATATTACTGATGCCCCGAGGGCACTTTTGGCTTTTTGGAAAGATGGTTAGTGGGGGAAAGAGCTATCGTGCACTTTTATTCATTAAAATCAAAAGATAACCTTAGACTGGAGAGAAAGAAAGTCATTTTCCCCTAAGGTACTGGAAATTTTCGTTCCAGGTGAGCTAAAATTTTGCTTCTTAAGATTTATTCTTTTACATTTTTTTTAAGGAATGCTTGCGTTATGGACAAAATTACCAACAAATCTGTAAAATAACGTCTCAAGAAACAAAACGTTACTCGGCGAAGAAACTTTTCTACGCAATAAATGTAAGAAAACATATATAGTATAAATAAATTCTTTAGAAGTTTTTCTGTAAAAACATATATGCATATTTCCTTGTGATGTTTAATGTACAAAATCACACGTAAGATTGCTGACATTATATAAGGAATGACTGGAATATAACGCACGGAGAATTTGTATATTCTTTAGAAATGAGCCTGAAGGTATATATATATATATATATATATATATATATATATATATATATATATATATATATATATATATATAGATAGATAGATAGATAGATAGATATATATATATATATATATATATATATATATATATAAATATAAATATATATATATATATATATATATATATATATATATATATATATATATATATATATAAAAGAGAGTAATTTTCCTACAAGATACTGGAAATCCTCTTATCAACTGAATAAGATTTTGTCTTTTAAGTTAAAGACTTTTTTTCTCGGGAAAGCTTGATATATATATATATATATATATATATATATATATATATATATATATATGATATATATATATATATGTATGTGTATATATATATAATATATATATATATATATATATATATATATATATATATATATATATATATCAAGCTTAAAAGACAAAATCTTATTCCTTTGACACGAAGATTTCCAGTACCTTGTGGGAAAATTACTTTCTTATTCTTCACTCCAAAGTCGTGGAACCTTCTGTTTTAATGTCTATGATTAAAAATTCACGGACCACCTTTTCCAGAACTTTTACTAAAAACCCAAAAGTGCCCTCGGGACACTGGTCATAAATCTTCTGAGGTCAGTCATAAATTTCACATTCTTTGCTCTTTTAATCATATCCCGACGGGAAGGAAGTGGGCGTGGCCAGATATCCCTGACTCAAATAAGAAGAAGAAGAAGAAGAAGAAGAAGAAAAGCCCAGAGTCCATTTAACATAACTGGTTCGGATTAAACCAGCCGCAGCAGCGCTTCGCTTTCCGATATTCATTATTTCTTCTGTACGAAAGGTTTTTTTTTTTTATATAAGTGATTAATTCCTTGCGTGAAGGTAAAAGCCATTTTTCTTATATTGAGGATGCTATAACATTTTAGTCTATTTTATTTTTATTCTGTTTATTTTTTTATTTATTTTTTTTTTCACTGGTTGCTTTTACGGCGCTTTATGCTGATGGAAGCCAAGTTTAATCTTCCAATTTACGATAAATGCGTACGTGCGTCCAGACAGGTTGGACGAAAAGCTTTTGGATATAAGTTTAATACCTTAAGTGTAGGTAAAAGCCATATTTTCCTCTTATAGTGAGGTTGTTTTAGCATAGTATCTAATTCATTTTTATCAAAAGGCTGCTTTTAAAGCGCTATTCACTGACGCCAATTTGAACTTTCAATTTACGATAGATGCTTCTGACATTTTTGTGCTAAGTTACTAATTAAGGGAAATTAACTCAACATTTAATCACCTTTGTAGATTTTCACATTACTTCATATTCTACCGTGCTTCAGCCATCACCGTTAAGTTAGTGCGTCAAGAGAGCTTCTTGTCTCAGTTTTTTTTTTTTTTTTTTTTGGCTAATCATTACCTCAGTGTTGTGTGCTTTATTTGCCACTTCTTACATTTCATTACTCGGCAATAAAAGCTCGAAATGTTAATTTGGCTACTCTCTCTCTCTTCTCCTCGATGTCTTCTCAGGTGTCTCTCGTCCATCTCTCTCTCTCTTCTTGTCTCAATTTTCTTTTTTTTTTTGGTTAGTCATTACCTCAGTGTTTGTGTGCTTTATTTGCCAACTTCTTACATTTCATTACTCGGCAATAAAAGCTCGAAATGTTAATGCTCTCTCTCTCTCTCTCTCTCTCTCTCTCTCTCTCTCTCTCTCTCTCTCTCTCTCTCATTTTGTCTTAGTATCTTGCCTGTGCGACGTCTTCCGTTTAACAACTTAATAAAAAAATAAAAAAGGATATTTTGCAAAAAATCTTTCGGAGAATCAAACATACTCTTCCTTAGTGGTCTCAACCGCATGTGGTGGATGACCCAGCATACAAAAAAGGCAATCCCAGCCTCATCCACCCTCATCTCATTCAATATCGCTCTTATTGGATGCTGGGATCTTCCGACCCAACGCCTGGGTCACTCTATTGACCTGACCAAGCATTTTCTAAAAGGTTTACCTCGACCTCTTCGCATCCAGACACTGAATTATAAAGATTTTTGGTCAGTGTGTAATTTTCCTTTTCCTCTCATCATCTTTATCTGAACACTATGGAAATACATACATACACGCTACAATTGTCCTTTAATATCCAATTCGCTCTACCTCGGAATTCATTCATTTTCATATAATTTATGTTAAACGAAGGGGAATTTTTTAGGTGATAACAATTTGTCCTTCCGTGGATTCGAACCAGCGGACAGACAGAGGAGAAATCAGGACCGCAGTGACATTATCGACTCGGCCAACAAGTGACGTTAATAAGTTAATACCGATTCCGAGCTTACAAATCTCTGTCGAGAATTCATATATATATATATAATATATATATATATATATATATATATATATATATATATATATATATATATATGTATATAGATATATATAAGATATATATATCTATATATATATATATATATAGATATATATAGATATATATATATATATATATATATATATATATATATATATTATATATATATATATATACTATATACACATAAGTAGAAATATATTTATTATATATACTATATATATATAGATATATATATATATATATATATATATACTATATATATATATATATATATATATATATAATATATATACACGCGCATTTGCCTACTGATTTTTCATCTGCTGAAATTCTGCATGGAAAATCAGAGTATAAATTAAATTGGACAACCCTTGGAAGATTAAAAAGAATAAATAAATAAATAAACCATTATCTAGGTGAGCACTAATTGGCTAACCCATGACGAATTCCCCTGACAATTGGAAGTGTCAGTTTTTGACCATCAAATAATAATTCGTTGTCTCGTCGGTTTGCAATTATTTCCTTTTGACAACGAGAGTCGTTTAAAAGATGGTTTCACCCGTGTCTTTATGCGCATGCGCGTGTTGGGAACGTTTTTTATCTTGGCAAACAACGGCTGATAGCAAAACATATTTGAAGAATATGCCACGTGACATTCATTGGTTTACCCTTTCGGATAATAATCAACTTCTGACGGACTTTTGATGAATATTAATGAATAAGTTTTTTCTCTTTGGTAAAATTTATTAGATGAACTTAAAAAGGGCTGTTTTTCTTGATACATTATTTCTCGAGCATTCTTTCTTAACCTTTACTAATACTCTCTTTATTACTTTTAATAAGAGTCGTTGCCGAACTGGATTCATCATTGCAGTGCCGTTTAATCTTACAACTCAGAATTTTAAATCAGCAAATAGAAATATACTTCCATTTGGATAATTCTTCCTTTCCAAGATCTGTATGTTGCCCTCTCAGTTTGGGTGCCAGTGTTCGTTTGGATGGCACTTATTTCAGAATTTTTTTTCCAAAAACTTTAATGAATTATCATTGAGGTCTTTTCTGTCTAGTACCCCTCGTCAGATCTTTTTTTAAATCATATAACTTTTGTCTAAATTTACATGTGCTACTCGTTTTCAAACAGAATTATATCATAAGTTGATCCTTTACCTTTTTGTTTGAGTAATTCGTTGTTCGGAATCTCCTATCAAATTTGTATTATGACAAAACTCAAAATAACATTCTTTATCTAGGTACTTAAGAATTTAGAAATTTTAAGTACTCAGTAATTTTTCAAACTGAGGAGAGTAATCTTAAAAAAGTGAACCATGATATAATAAAATGTTTTATACTGCTTATCACTCTATTTCCCTCAGTTTCTAATTTAGGGGTTCATATAAAAAGTTCCTCTAAGATGACACGCCCAACCTTCTCCATCCTCAACACAAGCACTTTAAAAAAAAAAACGTATTTTCCCTTTATGAATATTTCTACCCAGAACGTGTAGTCCTTCCAGGATTTATGGGACTGCATTCATGCTAATTTCCAGTCTTATCTTCTTCCAGGCTTCACTCACGGTGGACATAATGATTGCTCTTCAGGGAGTCGTAACACCTTGATAAAAGGAAGGCTCGTAAAATTATACAAGCCCTGAGACCTTGGCTACTTTTTCTGGGACATTGTAGGTTAAAATATGTTATGTACTCCGACTCAGTTTTTCTGCAGAATCTCGTGAAAAAAGAAAGCTAATGTCGATTAAGGTTAAAATGATGACGATCTTAATCATAAGAAAGAAATGGAGGTTTCTCTATTAAAATTTTTCTGACCTATCAAAAGGTCTCTGTCTGTTATTTTATGTGATATATTATGTGATATCTGATAAGGGTTTTCTTTCGTAACGATTCGCTATTGGGGAAGCACCCCCCCCCCCCTCTCTCTCTCTCTCTCCTCCTCTCTCTCTCTCTCTCTCTCTCTCTCTCGCTCTATATTTTTACCGCCTGCCTGCTTGCATGCTTGCCTGTTCACCTGCTTATCTATGCTTCCTTCGCTCTCTTTCGAGCATAAACATTTATATTTACTATTTCAAAAACACAAGTGTATTCTCGCCTTGTCAAAAATGTCC
>NC_061108.1:8044873-8064873 GCF_015104395.2 Macrobrachium nipponense
CAGAACCAGCCCCATTTCTGAGAAGCCCGTCCCACCCCCAACCCCCCCCCACCCCCCCCCTTTGGTGACAGTGAAGTATTACCCCCATGGTATACATATGAGTGTAAACTCATATGTATACCAAGTTTGGTTGAAATTGCTCAACGCATTTCAGAGTTATTCTGGCACATACACACATATATATACATACAAACATACATACATCCATTTATATATATATATATATATATATATATATATATATATATATATATATATATATATATATATATATATATATATATATGGATGACCGTCATTTGTTAGAATAGAGTTCACTGACCTGAAGACAGATGGCATATTGGTAGTTTCTGAATAAAATACGGAACTTGGCAACCGTCAGACAAATTAATAACTAATTATCGACCTCTACAATTATGGTAACATTCAATAATCCCTTCATTCTGCTTCTTGGAAACTCGGACTAAAGATACAGGGTCATGAGGGAATCACCGTGATGTTACGTTCCTGTTTTGACATTGTTATTTTCTCTTCTATTTCATTTCATTACCTTGCTAATATTTTTTTTTTTAACGAGAATTTTTTTCCTCATTAAAATCAACCACCTCCTTTATTTTTTATTAAAGCGTCCTATTTTCTATCTAATCCACAGTCCAGTTGCCTCAAATTCTTAAAATAAAATTCTTAACACTATCAAACTAGTTAAATTATTCCAATATTCCGTTTTTCCTCTTGTTTAACAGTAAGGCGAAAACCATTACAGAGTTTTTCTATTTTTCTTATCAACAACTCACAACAGACGACTCGATAAAATGGTCACAAATTGTACTAAACGCTTGAATATATTGTATATAATAAAATCTACGAGGGTTGATGCCCATATAACCATAAACCTAGAAATCTGTTTGTTGAATTCAGATTTTAAGTTATAGTTACAATAAGCTTTCTACTACAAATACAACGAATATGATAAGGGTTATAACCAGTCAGACGTATTTTCGGAGACTGATCATAACACTGATTACAAATAAACTTCCACAATATTGATTGTTTGAATACAGTATTTAGAAAATAAGTAAAAGTTAAATGACGGCTGAAAGTAACATTGTGCATACGATAAAAAAATTATCACTGAAATTTACTGTTTCCTAAAGCATATTTTTAGCTATATACACTATTTTGGATATTCATATGTAATTTCCGGTCCAGGTCCAGTGAAGTAACTTTAATAATAAAACCAGTGATGAATATCAGAAGATGTTACGTAGATATGCTGTTGTTATCCAAATACGGCAATAAAGACATTATCGGTGTTTTCCTCAAAAAAAAAAAAAAAAAAAAATTGGAAAGTGAAATTCCTTTACGTTATCATACATCAGGTGTGCACTACGTACAAACATAGTCGGCGACATTGCCTTTAAGTTTTGGAGAGGCAGAATATAATGTCTTTCCTCGTTACATCGTCGCTTTACGGCATCACGAAAACATATTCGTAAACACCGCACGGACGATAAAGCGCATAACGAATTACGGCTAAAGTGTGAAAATGTTTACCGTTATTATTATTCGGAATCTCGACATGAGATTATAAAATTCTCACACTGGTTCTCAACTTAAGGAAATAAATGCATTTCCTATGCGTAGCAAAGACCGAGGCAAAGAAACAAAGGACGGACTGCGTGCGTGTCGACCGAGCTTTGCCTTATGCATTTGCTTGCAAGCAGCGCGAGGCATGCAACTGCAATAAGTGTTAAAGATCAGCATCTTAAACAGAGGCTCAATCTCCCCTCCGAGGAACGTAGGCAAATTCGATTGTCCCTTGATGTTCCCGTATTGTGGCATCCGAGTTATTTAGTTAAGGATTAAGTCGTATATCGGGGGGGCATTTTTAACAAGGCGAGAATACACTTGTGTTGTTAAAATAGTAAATATGAATGTTTATGCTAGAGGGAGAGAGAGGGGGGGGGGGAGACAGAGACAGCCAGACAAACAGGCAGGTGGGCAGGCGGTGAGAGAGAGAGAGAGAGAGAGAGAGAGAGAGAGAGAGAGAGAGAGGGAAATACACGTTCGTCAGGAATTTCTATAACCCATTTTTCATTCCTTTTCTGCAGCTATTTTCGCTTAGACGTGTTTCCAGTTGCATTTCAAATATAAGAGATGAAAGGGTTTAACATCTACTGGTTCCTCCTTAATCAAAATGACCTCTTCAACTGTCACTACGATTATCTGCTCTTCAGTGGTTAAGAAAGATCACCATTGTATTGAGGGAACCAGTTCCTTCCTAAATATCTTCGCCAATAAAGGACACTCCTGGCATCTCGGAAGCAATTTCAAAAGGCACTCGCAGGAAACATAACTCATTGTTGCTGGTTCTCTTTTTAAGGGGGTAACGAGAGGGAGTATTTAATGAACCGCTTAAGTGTTGTGGTTTATTGTTCATCATGGTGAATATGCTTCGGGTTTAATCTTCAAGATTTTTTTGTTTCAGTGATTCACGTTGTCTCGATATTGAAGATGGCCTTCTGAAGAGAGGTACGTTGTCAATTCTATTTCTAATTCTTCCGGGTTTCTGTGACCCCTTGACCTTACGGACGCAATCTTTGAAAACATTTGTTATATTCCAGATAATTTCTAATGGTCTTGCCAATTCTCAGATCGCATTTCAACTCTGCACGTTTATATTCCAGATAATATCTAATTGGCGTTGGCGCTCCAATTCTCAGATTGCATATTACACCTCTGCACGTTTATATTCCAGATAATTTCTAATTGGCGCTCCAATTCTCAGATTGCATTGTACCTCTGCACGTTTATTCAAATGGCCGACATTGTTGCCTGTGATAATAATAACAAAAATAATAACTGGGAAGAAGGCTTTCTTTTAGGCATGCCTGTTTTAGGCTTTTCTGCATGGCGTTCACAATTCGCTTTCTCTACAGGGCGTTACCAAGAGCATACTCTATTATAGTGCACCGACTCCAGAGGTTTTCAAAGAACTTTACACATTGCGTCGGTAGAATACAATGACTGAAAAGGCAAGATGAATATATAAAAATATATAAAATGACTTGACAACCCTTCACATCCAGTGTTATGCAACGGAAGTACTGAATATGCCACCCTGTCAACAATACCTCCAATTTACGGAAGAGCCCGCAGGAGTATAACAAAACGCCAGTCCTGGAACCCTACAAAATTTTAGACCACAGGATTGACTGCTGAACAGGCAGAGAATGGTAATCCTCCCCTACGCCTAAAATTAGGGGTAGATAGTCATAGAGAAAGTTTGACAGATCAGTAGCCAAGTGCTGCCATTCTCAAACTATACTAACATTATCTTGTCATTTTCAGTGGCTGTACCTTTGTTGCTGAAAGTGTCTGTGAAATTGTCGTTGCGGGACTTCTAGAGCCTACATATACTGTAGAATGGAGTATGTTGAGTATAAGGCCTTCGGAGATTTGCTTCATACCTTTTCTTCAGATGGAAAAAAAAGCATTATACTCCATACTCAATTCACTGTGCCGAAGAATGGTGATGATAATATCGTCCAAAAAATGTAAAACATAAGTCTCTGGATCTCTCTCCCCTTTGTTTTTAATTTCTCAACCGATCAACATAAGGAATTGTTTTCCTTACCTATATGTTATACGCAATGAGTACAGTTATTTTTTTTAATATGTAGAATCAATAGCATATAGATGGGTCTATGGCAAGAAATATTCTCCCTTGATTTTTAATTGAAAAAAAAGTGGGTTTCAAACAAGAACAAGTGAAGAAACAAACGCTGCCATACTTGAGAACCAGTATTTTTTTCTTATCTTTCTATAAAACCCCAGAAGATTTAACGTATAAATCATCTTCAAATCATTTACCTATAAAACCCTTCAATTCTCGAGAACGAACTACGATGTCCTTCATCATCGACCCTTTTACCAACTGTTCCATTACAAGGATCCCGTATAGTGAGTTATTTCTTTTGCAGAGAAGTTTTCTATTTACCTCAACAACATTCAAATTTCGTGACTTATTTTATTTACAAAATATGTTTGTTTTAAATTGATTCGAGATGATTTTGTTCTAAATACAAGTAGATAAATGAATACCTGAAAATTTACAATAATCATCCACATAATTGCCTTAATTAATTTTGAACAAAAATTATATTTTAAACTTTTAAGATATCGTCAATGCATAGGACTAAAAATGTCAGTTCATTTTGATAAAGACGTTTGTCCATTAAAATTTTAAGATGTCGGTACAGAAAAACTAAAAATGATTATCATTTACCCCTGTGACCTTACAATTGAATATATTTTCTGAAGACCTGAATATTGCTTCTGTGATATCTTTGGTATAATTCAGGCACTTAAATGCTCACTGCTGTCTTACACACTGTTATATAACCCTGTTATTCTCATTTCAGTACCTCAGGCAAGTAAATATGAAACCCGGAAAAGTATAAAATCTTAACGATAAAAGAAAGAAACCCCTAAAAGCAAAGAAAATCCGAGTCCAAGCAGTCAGCACGCAGAACATGAAGTGACAAGATCATTTACGGGAACAAGGCTTCCAAATTAGCCTCTCCTGCATTAAGATGACTGGTCCCATTAATGAGCTGAATTCTTAATGTGGTGTAGAAACTCCGGCATTATCCGATGCTAGTTCGCAAGCTTAGGAGCTGCGGTTTGATTTGGTTTCTTAGTAAGCGATTGTATGCGTGATTTCGTATGTATAAACGGACATATGTCTACATATATATTATATATATATCTATTTTTTAATATATTAAAATATATATATATATATATAATATATATTATATGTTATGTTAGTATATATATATTATATATATACTAGTATATAGTAATATTATATAATATTATGATATTATTATATAGGTAATGTTCTATATATATATATATATATATATATAAGTATTATATAGATATATCATATATATGATACTAATATAATATATGAATAATTATCACATCACCGTGATTCATATAAATCATTCGAGCTACAAATGTGCTTTAATATCTAATTCGCTCTACCTCGGAATTGATATATTTTCATATATGTAAACCGAGGGGGAAATTTTTAGTTGATAATAATTTTACATAACTTATAAAGCGAGGCGAGAGTTCTTAAAGAATTTTTTTTATCTAAAGATAGCGTAGTGACTTGGTCTCTTGGATAATTCGGAATGACATTTATTCACAACGCAATGAACGTTAACATTACACAAAAACTCTGGAATGAAAAGCTGAGCTCCATGTGGCTGGAAATCAGCTGTTTAACGCTTATGCAAAGTGGTCTGAATGATTAACTTTAAACAAACAAACTTCGGGAACGAATTTATTCTAACTGATAAAATATCTTTTTAATTAATAAATTTATTAACATAACTATTAGGTAGTAGTATCTAAATGACCTTATATTTCATTGATATTTTTTCAAGTCGAGAGGTAATAGATCAATTATTAGCTTCTTTTGAAATTGATGGAGTTTTCGCGATTAATTAAGAAATTGTAATATAGAAACGAAACACTGAGCATCTCTCTCTCTCTCTCTCTCTCTCTCTCTCTCTCTCTCTCTCTCTCTCTCTATACATTTATATATATATATATATATATAGATATATATATATATATATATATATAATATATATATATTATATATATTTAGGACCGAAAGTACTCGGCTAACTCGCTTTTTCATTTTTTTTCCTTCGTGGCAAAAAAACCCTTATATATATCATATATATATATATATATATATATATATCTTATCAACCACTTCAACCGAATTCACGTTACCATAGGAATAACTATAACCAAAAGAGATGTATATATTACAAGTCCTCCTACCCTGACCAGGGTACGAAATTGAGCCTTTTTGGTAGTCAGAAACAGGGTGCCCGTGACCTTAACGTCTCAGACCCTTGACTTAAAGTAACAATTCCATTTTTGTGAAAGTTATTGCTAAATTGAATTGAACTCGATGTCTGTAAGTAACTTTGTGACTTAATATGTGACAGTGGGGAAATGACACCTCTCTCTCTCTCTCTCTCTCTCTCTCTGTACAGTTCCTGTTTAAGCGGAAGGTCGAAGACCTAACGTGGAATCTGGGTGGCGTTTACAAAGTCGTGGTTTATTCAAAGGGAGGTTGCAAGCACTGCAGGCAGCTCGGAAAGAACTTGAAGATCAATACTTATTCCTTACGGCTGTGCTTTCTGTACTGGGAAACTCTCTATTTCTATAAGTATGTTATCTTAGGTTGAATGGTCAATTAATGTAAGTTGTATTACGGCAAAAATCAAGCAGGATGAAAGCACTGGATCCCACTAAAAGTAATTACATATCAGGTAATAAACCATTTGAAACCATTTGAAAACAAGCTGCTATCATATGTTTCAAAACAACCTCAGTAATATTGTATTAGAGCATAAACAATAAACATCCTTTTCAGAACCTTATTAATATTGAAAATGAATATTTACACTGCCATAGCCTCTGGCGAATCTTTACAAGCTCATCAATTTGGAAACTCAGTGAGAACTTCTCTCAGAATAATTACGTATTCAGGAGGAGGACAATTGAATGCAGTTAACCTGTTTGATGGACTTTGCTTGAAGTTTCTTTCTTTGTTTTGTTTATGGTCAGTTACCCCTCCACAAAAGAAGGTTTCTTTGCGTTCCCAAGCCTTCTTTAGTAGCCATGATCAACGCTACTTAGTGAGTTTTCCCTCTTTTTTTTTTATTTAATTTCTTATTTATTTCCTTTTTTGTATAACCAACGCAAATGCTACACAGTGAGGTTCCTCATTTTTCATTTAAAAATCGTATTTAATTCCCAATTTTTTCAACTTGTGCTTTTAGATTCCACACTTATTTACTTAAAAGTTTTTGAAAGAGCTTATCAATCTTCCTTCGGGAATGTGCCTGGCCTAGAGGTCACAGTTATTATAGATTATTCTAAATAGTATTTCACTTTCACATTTACTCCCCCCTTTTTTATCTTATGCTTTTAGGCTCCAAACTAATTTTGCTGGAGGCGTTACAAAAGAGCTTTTGAATTTTTATAGTTTTAGAGTTTATAATTTTGCATTTCTATGTTAGATGTGATTATGCGTTTAATTTTTCCCAAACCCTCGCCCCCCCCCCCAAAAAAAAACTGAATGAGCAGTTCAATGAGTATTGAAGGAGACTTTGAAAGCTTGAGAAAACTGAGAAAGAGAAGAATGGCTTTTTCTGCTGTGAAAACCCAATCATTTTTAGACTTCCCATGGGACGATTATGACGTCCATTAACCTTATTAGGATGTCCCAGATTTGAAAAAAAAAATATGCGAAAATTCTGTACGTTTCTTTTCACCTTCATTTTCGTATGGTATGGTATAAATCTTACTTTATTTACAAGAAACGAGGTTACTTCAGTTCGACTGTGATTCCATTTAAGTAATGGCTTGAATTCTCCTGATGCAGAGATGTACGATATTGTGTGTCGCCTTTAAAACTGGAATACTGGAGAATAAGTTCAAGAGTGTAATAGATTATTATTATTATTATTAAGCCACGTGCCACCCGAAGCCAAGATTGAGACTGGATCAAACTGACGACCATATGAAGTCTTATATCCTATCTATTATTTTTCAAATCTCTCAGTCAGCAGCAAAAATGAAAATCACATTAATTGAGTTTTGGATGGTATCAAGAACATTAACGATAATACTTACATGAAAATCTTGCTTTATTATAGTTATTTGCTAGACTCATTTTTTAGAATGCTTTCCTTAATTAATATCTTAATTTAAAAGTGTTCAATCGGTTGGTTATGAAACTTTCAAGAATAAGACAACAAGTAGACGTTCTTCGTGTCCTAGTATTTAAACAAAGTCAAGCGAAATTAATTTGAGGTTATGGTTGTACTTCATTTGTTTTGAAGCCCCAGTGTACTTTGGGTTCAGGCCTTATTTCTAGATATTTTGTTATTTTTAATTATAATCATGATTATATGCGCTTGTTCCGGTGGAATTTGCTTCTGTATACCTGATTGTGACATGACACCACTGATGTCTTAGAACAGCTTAAGCAATGTATGAACGAACAACAAAGAATTGCTTGTATCCAACTACTGCATCAAACGTAGCGTAAATAAAGAAATAAATGCAACATAAATTCGTTTCAATACGTAAGGAAGCATAAATAAATTAATTCGAAGTAATGGAAAATTCCCTTATTTTCTGCTTTTGGGTGAACCCTTAGGTTTATTAGCGAGCGAAAATGTAGTCGGAGAAAACAGATTGGTTGAAACTGCCTGGTTTCGTTATTTCCATTCGTTTTTCAGAGAAGACACGAGGTCGAGGAAGGTTAATTTGAATAAAGAATGAATGTGAACTTTGAACTATGCCCTTCATCCAGCTTTGTCTCTCATATGCTTTCATTCCTTCCCCTAAATGACGGTGACCTAGTTTCGCATACTTTTAAAAAAAAAAAAAATTTATTCGTATTTTTTTGTTTTTACTTTATAAGAAGATTATTATGATGACTGGCTCTAGACCACAGTTCTAGAATTTTTAAGTATCTCTCTCTCTCTCTCTCTCTCTCTCTCTCTCTCTCTCTCTCTCTCTCTCTTCACACACCCATACGAACGTACAAACTCCTGCTATGGAAAAAGTTCTAGCATTGTTACAGAGAGAGAGAGAGAGAGAGAGAGAGAGAGAGAGAGAGAGAGAGAGATATGACTGAATTGATAGGTTCTTCATTATTCAAAAGAAAATGTCATAAGTCATTTTAGCCCATACGTACACGAAATACTTACAGAACTAGTAACGGTGTGATTTTAAGAAAACCTGGTTTTTTTTTACCGAAAAAAATAACAAAATATGTCTGGAGTGAATCGCTCTTTATTAAAAAAATATATGGTATTCTTACAGGTAGAAATAAATCATCAATAAATGAGGCGGTATTAATTCACCCTTGGTCTAAAAAAGAAAGTCATGTTGATGAAAAGTTAAAAACAAACAATAACGTGATTTCACTCATGCGCACACACACACACACACGCACACACACCCACACACAAACTTCAGGCAAATAATTCCGACATTCTTATGGAGTTGAAAAATAAACTACACAATAAGATGGTAATTATTCACTCACCATCGCCAATAAAAAAAAAATTTGATGTTTACGAAAACGTGAACATAGTAACAATATAAAGCGAATGTTGCTCTTTCCCATTTTGGTAATACAAATGCTAAGAGCCTTGACTATACTTGGGTCCTCGGGGGATGTGGCTGTATGTGAATGAGAGTTAAAGGGGCTATTTATTATTCAACAGTCATGTAACATGTTGACCCAGGAACGAGAGGAACGAGGAACCACTAAAAACCACTACTAAAGTTCTGGCGTTGTGTTGGAGATAGAAAACAGATGTTTGTTTTCATTTAGGCTACGTAAGAGAGAGAGAAAGAGAGAGAGAGAGAGAGAGAGAGAGAGAGAGAGAGAGAGAGAGAGAGAGAGAGAGAGAGAGAGAGAGGAATTACTTTGCCTGCTTGTGTAGTTTGCTGCCTTACTCTTGCCAGGGAGACTCTTGTTGGAGTGAGTAAAGATGTTTATTTATTTGTTTTGGGGGGAATTTGTAATTTAAGAATAGGAGGTAATGAGGGCATATTTTCGTTTCCTTATGGATATGTACAAATAAACATTCACACGTATCGTGTGAGTGTTTATTGGGTTTATAAATATACTAGACCCTAGTTGAAATGAGCTTATTTTTCCTTTTTCAAGAGCAAAATCTCCTGATTTATAAAAACGAAGTTTTATTATATGGGTTTTGGTATGAATTGTAAGTGTGAGTGGTATTTGAAATTATATTATATTATCATATAGGAAAAAGCGCTCAATACGTAGACTGATATCGGCGTTATTAATGTCTTCTTCAAAAAGATGAAAGTTGTTACGCAAAATATTATTAAATCCAAAACAATAACTCATATATTTTTTCCCCGATTTTTTAAATTTTTAATTCACATTCCTTGCAGCTTCTCAAAATCAGTATATGAGCTTAGAAGATATACATTTACAATAGTGTGATAATTCTTTAGATTTTAATTAGCAATCGTATAGTTGGACTGGCGCCAAGGAAGCTTTTGTAAAGAAGGATTCTGGGTTTTATTAGACATTAGTAGTGAGTTTTATAGACCTGAAAATATGTACTTGGATTTTAGCGGTTCATTTGCAATATTAGGAAAAAGGTTCTTAGAATTCTTTTCTCTCTTCCGTAGGGGGTAGTGGCGTCAGTGCACCTCACGCGGTGCACAGTAAGCATTATTTAAGACTCTTTGCAGTGTCCCTTCGTATTCTATTTCTTCCACCTTGCTACCAAACCCTTCCTAACAACTGCTCCTTTCTACTCTCAATTTCCCTTTCAGCGCTGAATGGCCTCATAGGTCCCACCGTTTGGCGTTTAGCCTAAATTTTCTATTTTCTATTGGAATACTTTTTTTCCTCTAGAAAAAAAAAACTATGTAGTAATAAATGGTAGGCAGTATTGATTGGTATGTCTCCTTCATCACCACAGTTACTCATATGCTAAAGGGTCGGTTGCCTTCAAGCGCCCTCTCCAACTATTTGATGTTTGAGATTAAGCTGGCCCTATGCCAGCACGGGCTCTTGCTCCTAGAGCAGCCCGTAGACCAATTATTTCCATTAGGCTTCATTAACGCATCCGCCATGGTTTCAACATTTGGTTAAGGTTTCCTACGGTTGCAAATCTTTGCAGCTAACGTCGGTAGGACTAATCTTTGACTACAAATTTCTATCTGAGGGTAGGAATTGTCCTTTTCATTTGTCTTTAACCACAAACACTGGACTACGGTAGTAGTAACCCTGCGTCCCATCCACAGGATGAACAGTATCAACTGAAAAGCAGTTTATCGTAAACTTTAGGTTGTATTATCTTTATATTCTTCGTTAAAAGCGTTCTTGATTCAAAGTCCTCCTAACAACTGTTTTGTAGAGCAACTGCGAGGTTTGCAACCCTTTACACTCAATTTTCGTTACGGCATTGAATAACCTCATAGGTCCCACCGCTTGGGATTGAATATTTTTTATTGGAAAGCAATTATTAATCAAAGACCAGACCTACGCTTTTTTCACCATCAGTCAGGATATGACGTTACGATTATTAGAAAATTGTTGTGCTTGTAATTATCATTTGCGAGTCATAAAATGAAGCTTTAGCCATACAGCTTTGTTATGGTGATTATAATCAGCATCAGGAACTTGTGTGCTTGCAATTCCTCGCCATCAGAGTTTTGGCTGGTGCTCTGGACCTTGTAATCGAGATCTGATAGTCTAAGAAAAGAAAATAAGGTATTCTTTTCTGATATGGCTAAGTCACAACAGTTTAGTAATAATGCTCTGTTGAAAATCTTTCAACGTCCCTTACTCTCTGCTTGTTATCTTAATCAAACAGATAACAAATTCATCATAGCCTGCCTTTGGACTATATATGTTTTCACACATAGCATTATATATATACATATATATATATATATATATATATATATATATATATATATATATATATATATATATATATATATATAATACACACACACACGCGCACACACACACACACACACACACACACACACACATATATATATATATATATATATATATATATATATATATATATATATATATATATATATATATATATATACGTATATGGCACATAACACAGTCATCTAGTTACCAGGTATATTACTCACAGCTTATGAAAGGGACGCTCAATTATGACATGCATGCAGTATATTGTTGATTAGTAACTACAGGTGCATATTAATGTTGCCATAAACTGAACAATACGAGAAACAATAGTTCCTAAGCGGAGCAGCTTGGCAACAGACTGGTCTTCCAAAGAGAAGAACCAAACAGCTCATAAAACATACAATTAATTTTTCATATCTTTTTTTGCGAGAATTATAATAATGCGTCATGATTATATGTAGCGACAGACGTTTCTTCTTCGTTTACGTTTGTGCTTTTGCAGAAACACGTAACGCCCAAGTAGTTTACGTAATATTCAGTTACTTAATCCTTCATAATTATGGAAAAAGTGCAGTTGAATGAATGAGGACGCAGATACGAGTAATAAGGTCTATGTTCAGGTGACAGAAGTAATATGGTGGCCTTACATAACCGGTAATATCTTGTGCTTTTAGAGATACGCAGGTGAATTAATAGATTTTATGAACTTTCTTTGCTTAATAAAAATTTTTATACAATTCATAATAATAATAATAATAATAATAATAATAATAATAATAATAATAATAATAATAATAATAATAATAATAATTGTACCCCAATCTTTTCAACTACTGATACATTAAAATGTTTACATAATCTAAAATACAAGGCCCTCAGTAATTAAACAGTAATTTCCTTTGTTTGCGAAGTCATAATTGTTTAAAGCTAAGTGTTTTATAAAATTTTACGTGCAAATTGAAATGTTGTCTTATACAAGATGATTTGTAAATTTCCACATGACATTTTTATGTGAACTGCCATAGAAAAATTACCTAAAGAGATTTTGTTTATAAGTATATATTTCTCGATCAGTAGATAAATTATATCAATCAATCATTCACCCAGTAAATTTCTCAATTCATGCTGGAGTAGCTACTCCAGTTTCTAAAATTGATAAATAGATAAACAAAGGACTAAATATGAAAGAAAATGGAGTTCCTTATTAAATAGAAACCATAGAAAAATATAATTAGCGAATTGAATTTGAAAATAAAACGAAGTTCTCTTTGATGCCTTACGAGTATATCCCTGTCCTTACGTATTTATTCCAACCTCTAAGGAGGGAAATACCTAGGAATTCGCTTTTATCCTTCTGGTAGATAAGTTTGGGTGTAATCCCTCTTCCCTTACGTAGTCTGTTCTGCTTTAAGATGTATGCTAACGAGATTCTGCAAGTTTTGAATATAACGCTGCCCCCATATAGCCACCTTACATTAATTCATACATGGTTCATACTCGAGTATAATAAAAGTAGTTTTAGCAGACGTTTCTTTCACGTTATTACAGTCGTTGTACAATGAAATGATAATGTGTTATTTCGTATTGAATTTCTCTTTTTTTTTTTTTTATTAATTTTTCGGCGATATATTTTCCGAGTAAAATTTTTCATTGCATTATGGTAAATGGTCAAGTTGTAAATTTTTTATCCCTAAAGCGTAGCGTAAATGTAAATGTAAATATGAATATATATTATATATAATATATATATATATATATATAGATTATATATAGTATTATATATTATAATTAATATATAATTATATTATATATATATATATATATATATATGTGTGTGTGTGTGTGTGTGTGTATATATATACATATATTATAATATATATATAATATTATATATATATATATATATAATATATATATAATATTATTAAATATATATTAATAAATATATAATATATATATATATATATATATTTATATTATATAATATTAATTATATTATATATTATATTTAGGGCGGTGGGAGTCCTTGTTGAAAAGATATAAACACCAATGATGTGCAGCAGCAGAGATTGTCGGGAAAATCTTCAAATAATAAAAAAAAAAACTTTAATATTAAACCATTCGCTGGCACTGTGACCTCAACCGGATATTACAAGGAAGTATATAGTATAAAACTTGCTATCAAATTAATCATTTAGCCCGAAGCTTATTCTCAGACGCAATCAAAAAATTTCATGAGAAATATTATGAGGTTCAAAGTGACCCAGAATAAGTCAATGAACGATTACTATATTGTGGTTTGTGTCAGGATAAATACATACTCCCGAGATTATCACAGCACAAGTATTTGGCAAAAAAGGGAATGCATGAATGTTGAAGAGATTTACCGAAAAATGTATTGGCCAAATTCTTCTGCTGTTCCAAAAGTAACTCTATAACAAACTAAGGTTACCGAGCATACACTACTATACCGTGATCATCTTCCAATTATGTATTTATTCAAAATCAGACAATGATATAAAGATTATTGACGGACTTATCCAGCATCATTTTGAATTACATAATGCTTCTCGTAAAATCTCTAATTATAAAAGTATTTAATATAACATTAATAACGGTTGGAACAAGTGGGAAGCGTTGTTATTAATCATTATTTTGCCGAATATATTATATTCCATATTAGGGAGCCACGGCTTGCAGAAATTTTTTAAGGTTTCGGCTACATAATTAACGCAAGGAATGTAAGCAACCGGTACTTTTAAATTCTCTGTGTATTTGGTATATATATATTAATACGATGAGGGACGAATGAGATTTTCGGAAGCATGCATCAGTTATCCAAGTGATTTCTTGAAAAATGTATGCGTGGGTATATATATTATATACATATATATATATAATATCTATATATATATATATATATATATATATATATATATATATATATATACATGTACACACACACACACACACACACATATATATACTATATATATATATATATATTACTACTATACTATATAATAGATATATATGTATATAATATATATATATATATATATAATATATATATATATATATATATATATATATTATATATTGCTACTTTCAAAATGCATATTTCCCCTCTTTGAAATGTTATGTAGAATTGTGCAACATTTTTTCAGATTTCTAGATAGCTTAGAGATAGGATGTTTTAAAATGTGTGTTCAGATTTCGCATAACATATTGTAAATGAATATATATATAACATAGAATGTAAAAAGAGAGAGATTTTCTTTGTCGATTTGAAACTACGATTGTTTCCCTATTATGTCAACACTGTGAGATTAGAGGGTCTCCGAGATCCGTTTGCTTTCCTAATCTGTCAACACGTTTGATAAGCGAGCTCAGATCTTCATTTGTGTTTTGGGAATCTGGCCTGTCCAGTTTCCGTAAGGAAGAGAGATTCATTATATCTTAGAACCGCGAGGGAATCAGATCTCCCTCTCTCTCCATCGCATAGCACTTTTGATCTTAAAGTAACGTAACGATTTCATACTTATAAACTGGTCACTCGTAACTTGAGAATTTTAGATTTGATATTTCTTAGAGTTTATTTAGTATTATTTAGTGTTTTTTGTGGAATCTGAACAAATATTGTTTCGTAACGGCGCCTGGTTTTTGTGAAAGTGTGATACAAGCTGCAGCAAGGAAGAAAGAAGTTGGTATACCAAGGTAAAGTGTGTTATATTTTTATTAGTTGCAACTAATAACGGATAGGAACTGTGGTTAACTAATAACTGATAGGAACAGTGGTTAACTAATACCTAATGGTTATGATGGTTTGGTAAGAAACTAATAACTGATAGGAACAGTGGTTAACTAATATCTAATAACAGATGGTTACAATGTTTTGAGTGAAAACATTTACACTTTTACACATTGCAAGTTTTTGTGATTTGTGTTTGTTTCATTTTTTGTGTGTCTGTTCATTTTTTTTTTTTATTGAAGTGTGCCTTTTTATTTTACATTTGCATTTGCATTCACAATTTAATTGACTTAGTTATTTTCATTGCTTAATCATTGCACATTTAATTAAATTTAACACTTGTGAATTAATTTGCATTTACTTAGAATTCTTTTCAAGTTTTATTAAATTAATTTCAAATTTTCAATTATTGCCTAACACTTGAATTTCAATTGAATTAATTTTCTTGAATTTTGTGATAAATTAATTTTTATTTAATTTTACTTGATTGATTCAAGAATTAACTAAACTTTACTTTGTTTTCAAGTAACAGTAATTTTCCCTGATATTGTGAATTTCACTTATAAATTTTGAGTTTAATAATAAATTTTTGTATTTAAAATTTTTATAAGTATTTCATTTCTAACCAGTATATTTGCATTTGATTATATTGATGATAGGTAGAAGCATAGAGTGGTAATTGATCGGCTTTCCTTCAATTTACTTGAAGTGACTTAGAACCAGGGAAGTACTTAGACTTCTGAAATCAGGGAAATACTTAGACTTTTAAAGTTGTTGATGGAGTGATGCCCTTTGATTAATTTAATTGCTTACAAGATTACCTCACACCTGTTTTGATGAACTTAGTCTGATTTTCTGCAATACTGGTAAGTTGTTAAGGGATCACTCTTGCCTTTAGAGTATGATGAGGGTTCAGGTGTCTGGCTTTTGTGAGGTAACCATAAATGAATGGTAAGCGTAGTAACCAGATACTTGGCACTTCGTAACAAGTTTGTATATATATATATATATATATATATTATATTATATATATATATATATATATATATATATATATATATATATATATAGTCATTATCTTGCAATTGATCTTCGACCGATAAACTCAAGATTTTTCCCTGAGAGGAAGAGACAGAAAATAAACTGAGGAATTATACCTCCAGACCACTTGTCTAATTCTTTCATCAACTATGAACAAACAGAGAGAGAGAAGAGGAGAGGAGAGAGAGAGAGAGAGAGACGTAGAATTAAGCCGTTGGGGATAAAAGAAATTTTGGTAATTCACTGAATATTCAAAAGGTGAGAGAGAGAGAGAGAGAGAGAGAGAGAGAGAGAGAGAGAGAGAGAGAGAGAGAGAGGCTAATTCAATTGTCTTTTTTTTTAAGATAAAAGAGGATTTGCAAACTCAATGAATTTTTTAACAGGTTATACATGGGTCCAATTAAGATGGTCACATAATCTGATTTTCTTGAAAGAGCCGGTGTATTAATTAAGTAAACTTTGGACGAGTCATCGAGGCAGACTTACTCAGGGAGAAGCAAATTCTTGTAGCTGAAGGACAATGTTTTACAACATGCCCAACACAATATTCTTCAATATATATATATATATATATATATATATATATATATATATATATATATATATATATATAGATATATATATAATATATATATATATATATATATATATGAATGAACTTATTATTCTGTAACCACAATGCCTTTTTATCACTCATGCCTTCCTACATTTTTATATACTCAGCGACTGATTGCCACGAGTAATTCTCTTGAAAATATATACGAATTTCCTACCATACTGTTGACATAATTCTGTGTGTGTGTATATATATATATATATATATATATATATATATATATATATATATATATATATATATATAAAAGAATAGCACTCACAATATTACCTTACCCAATGTATATTCATTTATTATTCCCCTGTGGACTGAATATAATCTACAGGATATGAAACCCACGCTCAGACCAGAATGGTCGGAGAGGAGAGATAAATTATATGGCAAAAGCGAGGGGAAAAGAAGATTAAGAAAACGAGAATAAGGTAGGAAAGTAGGGCAATTGCAGAGGAATATGATTTAGTGAGATTTGTAAGCTATGACATCTTCAGAAGGCGAATG
Source organism: Macrobrachium nipponense (assembly GCF_015104395.2). Lineage (NCBI taxonomy): Eukaryota > Metazoa > Arthropoda > Malacostraca > Decapoda > Palaemonidae > Macrobrachium > Macrobrachium nipponense. Next base: position 8,062,343 of record NC_061108.1, read on the forward strand.
AATTGTTGTAAAAGCTCGTACAAATCATAGCTCAAATAGGTAAAACTAGTATTCCTATAAATGGAATAAGTCAAGTATATCTTAGTTTTACCATACCGCAGAGCTGATTAACAGCTCTCATAGGGCTGGCCAAATGGATTAGATACTTTCACGTGGCTAGGAACCAATTGGTCACCTTGCAACGGGACCTAGTTTATTGTGGGATCCGAACCACATCATACCGAGAGATGAATTTATATCACCAGAAATAAATTCCTCTGATTCCGTGTTGGCCGAGCCGACCATAGAACTTCAGACCGCCAGATTAGTAGCCAAGCGAGGAAAGCACTCGTCTAACGAGGAACTATATATAAAAATCACCTAAGTAGAGTGAGTCTCTCTGGCTCCTATGCACATACCCACTATCTGTTTCTTCCTTCTTACTTAGCACTATACGTACACTGCAGCGAGAATGCAATTATTTTCCTTGGCTCCAAACACAATTGAAAGCATCGTTGGATTTACTCTCAGGAGATAAAGCAAATCATCCATATCATGTATGTATCTACGTATGTATGTATGTATACTTACTCAACACAAGCAGTGATCTTCTCTCGAAAATGACCGAGTGACGAAGATGTGCAAAGCAACAGACAACCACTAACAAAAGGAGAGAGAGAGAGAGAGAGAGGAAAAAAAAGGAAAGAGAGGGGGAGAGACCAGATGAGGACTTACCACAACGATTAGTGTCAAAACAACGAAATATGAGGCCACGGAAACAAAACAAAAACCCGCCGCTTATACCCCCCAAGAGGTCAATGTGGGTATGTGCTTGAGCTTCCCAAATCCCCTAGATAAAATGCCCACCCCGGTTTGCTGTGATAACCTCATTACGATAACACCTGGGTCGTGAATATGCAAATCGTCTCGACTACCTAGTATAAAAAGCCATTAATTATGAGGGGGTATGTCATTCCCACCTTTTGCCAAGCCGTCCCATCGATTTAGAGATCCGTTACTAGAATCTGTACAGTTGCGTCGTTATTTGAGGTATCTCAGACTGATGGTGTATGTGTGGCATAGACAGGAGATATCGCTGGGATAAGATGTTTATTAAATGTTTGCGTATACTCGGACATGTGTGTGGAAGCCTTACTCTAATGGAAATATAGTGTGACTGGATTTCTTTTATTCGATAGTATTTTATTAATGTGTGGATCTTCAATTAGCAATAACTTTATTATGGTACATTTTATGTATATATGCACCCACACATAGTATATATATTATATGTATGCATATATGTATATATATATATTATATATATATATATATATATATATATATATATATATATATATATATATATATTTATACACATATACTCATCTAACTGATCATCAAGTGAAAGAGTGAATAAAAAGTATAGATAACAGTGAACTATCTTATAATAATTTGCGAGAAGACAATAAAAATCGTCTTCATACATTTAGTGCATATCACCGAAGACAGCATCTTGCTTTATACACGTATTTATGTCAACAACTACATTATTTGCCTTACCCGACATACAAAAGGTTTCAGTAGCTTTCAACTAACTTTATCAGTCAGGTGTGAATAGCGTCATAATGTCGCAAGAAACCAACTTTGGAAGCAAAGATAGCTAATGGTAACTGGAGGTTTTTGAGTGTGTGCAAACATTTTGTGTTTTTCTCTCTCTGTCTCTCTCTCTCTCTCTCCACTTAGATTACTATTCTACTCTAATGTCTAATAATAACACGAGGAGTCCTGTCTTCAACTCTTGTATTGGACTCCCACTAATTATGACGTAAAAAAATTTGATAAACATGTACGATCTTACTGCCGTACGTATATTTCCCAAGTAGACATAATTACATATCAATTTGTAACAGTATTTTGCATATCAATAAGTCCAAACCAAATTACTAATGCAACAATTGTTATCATTCATGTAGAAAACGCTTGTGAGCGTGATAGTGGTAATTTTAGTTTTGAAAACACCAGTTGATGAGCGAAATATGTGCCGAAGATATTTCATAACACTTCAGTTGGATGCGTAATTAAGCTGTCAATGAAGTTTCAAGCACTGAATGAAAGCAATGCAAGCACTTCAAAGAGAGCAGTAGGTACTAAGCAAACAGCCGTTCCCAAGCAAACACGAGAGATAAGCCGCGTATATTCCTGGCACAAACAGAATAGTAAACACGTGTGTTGCTTATTCAATACACTATTCTCTTTGTCTTTCCTGTGATGAAGGTTTTGCTTGTTAAAAGCAGTAGTAAACAAAGATCTCATTAGGAACAGGTCTTGGAGCAGAGACAGTTTCAGGAATTGTGAACGTCTATAGTTTGTACAAAGACTCGGCGACGCCATTTGATGCCAGGGGAGACATATTGTCAGGTACCCGGAAAAGGATTTTCCAGAGTTGCTTCGTGTAATTGTGTGGGTTAATTTCTGGAATGGGCAGTACATAAACACAGTGGGATGTTGCATGTGTTGTTTACCCAATCTGCAGCGTTTAGTATATCTAT